>NC_083238.1:55504618-55660656 GCF_032191835.1 Heteronotia binoei
TACACATGGGATAGAGAAAGCTGAGAAAGGAGTACTTTTCTCCCTTTCTCACAATACAAGAACTCGTGGGCAACCAATGAAATTAATGAGCAGTCAGCTTAGAACAGTCCTTTGCTCAAAGAGTTGCAAGAAGTGGTGGTGTCTACAAGCATAGACCCCCTTCAAGAGGAGATTGGATAAACAACTGGAACAGAGGTCCATCAGTGGCTCTTAGCCCCAAGGTATAGAGGGAACACTATGCTCTGTATTCTTGGTGCTTCGGGGGCAACAGTGGGAAGATTTCTGGAGTTCTGGCCCTGTTTGGTGGACCTCTTGATGGACCCTGGGTTTTTGGCCACTGTGTGACACAGAATCTTAGAGTGGATGGACCATTGACCTTATCCAACATGGCTTCTCTTATGTTCTTATGTTTCCAACTAAAAAGGGTCCAGGCAAGTAGGTGTGGAAAACCTCAGATGGAGACCCTGGAGAGCTGCTGCCCGTCTGAGTAGACAATATTGACTTTGATGGACCGAGGGTCTGATTCAGTAGAAGGCAGCTTCATATGTTCATATATATGTTCATGACACAAAGTGTTGGACGGGATGGACCATTGGCCTGATCCAGCATGGCTTCTCTTAGGTTCTTACATATGTTTGATAGATAATGTTGTACGTTTGGTAAGGGATCCTCCATCACATTAAGGACTTGGTCACACAGCGCGTTGAGTCCGTGTTAAACTGACCTGGTTTTGTCCTGAATATCTTTGTTCTGGATGTTATTAATCAGACTGCCACACTGCAGTTCGAATCACTCCGCGGTGAAATCGTCCTCTGCCATCCACACGACGGGACCGTGCAGTTCTCTTCTTTTGTTTCTCCTGCCATTATGTGCATAATGAGCATAAGCGCATAAGCACATTATGCACATAATGTGCATTGTGTCCATATGTACATAGGTCAGAACAATTTTTACATGTGGTTATGTGCATATTGCTAAGTAGTAAAAAAAATGGCAACCGTAAACTGGATGTGTGAGGCTCCTTTTGCTTCGGGACAGTCTTCAGACCTCCAGAAGTTGGTTGAGAACTATCCAGATGGAGAAAACTATGAGTTGAAACCGGACAACTTAAAAAACACTGCAAAGGAGCAGGTAACAGAATAATCCGGATCGGAGAAGGTTTTGGGGGGCCCCGCAATGATTGACCACGGGGAGGCAGATGTTGAAAACAAATCAGCCAGTATCATAATGCCCCTGTATAAATCGATGGTGTGGTCTCATTTGGAGTACTGTGTGCAGTTCTGGTCGCCGCACCTCAAAAAGGATATTATAGCATTGGAGAAAGTCCAGAAAAGGGCAACTAGAATGATTAAAGGGCTGGAACACTTTCCCTATGAAGAAAGGTTGAAACGCTTGGGGCTGTTTAGCTTGGAGAAACGTCGACTGTGGGGTGACATGATAGAGGTTTACAAGATAATGCATGGTATGGAGAAAGTAGAGAAAGAAGTACTTTTCTCCCTTTCTCACAATACAAGAACTCATGGGCATTCGATGAAATTGCTGAGCAGACAGGTTAAAACGGATAAAAGGAAGTACTTCTTCACCCAAAGGGTGATTAACATGTGGAATTCACTGCCCCAGGAGGTGGTGGCGGCCACAAGCATAGCCACCTTCAAGAGGGGTTTAGATAAAAATATGGAGCAGAGGTCCATCAGTGGCTATTAGCCACAGTGTGTGTGTGTATATAAATTTTTTTTGCCACTGTGTGATACAGAGTGTTGGCCTGATCTAACATGGCTTCTCGCATGTTCTTATGTTGCTGACTGATCAGCCACTTTGAATCCGGTAGGAAACAGCAGTGACAACTGATTAAACTATGCGTCTGAACAGGGCCATACCGTACTACCTTTGATTTCTTGAGACTGCTTTATACAAATCAGATTTCATATACAGATGCCACATGCACATGAGAAAATTACTCTGTGCCCTATGTTGACTCCACTTGGATTGAGTCCATGCATCTCTCACTGCTGCTAGAAGCAACTGCCGAGTGGTGTTCCCACCTTAAAAATATAAGCAGCAACATAGACACAGTTTTCCCGTTCATACAGAAAACAGATCTTGAGTGGAGCAGCCCTAACAATGGTGATGAGCTAGTATTAGCACTGGCATTCAGTGAAACGAACAGAGTAGATCAGGGTGTCAAACACATGGCCCAGGTGCCAAATCAGGCCCCCAGAGGGCTCCTATAAGGCTCCGGAGCAAGTGGCTATTGTTAGCTTCCTTCTCCCTCTCAGCTTGCTTTGCCAGGCTTGCTCAATCACACAGGAGCTACAGAGGAAAGCCTCTATTTTCTCCAATTGCTGAGAGTCCTTCCTTGGTGAGGGATAGCTTGCTTTGTCAGGCCTTCTCAATCGCACAGCAGAGCTACTGAGCCAACTCTCTCTTCTTCCTATTGACTGAGGCTCCTCCCCCTCCTGGTCCCCTGGGGAAGGAAGGAAAGAGCCAGAGCTTCTCTTGCCCAGTTCCCTGGATCGCATAGGAGAGATACAAAGAAAGCACCTTTAAGACCAACAAGTGCTAATGTTTTAATCATGTTATATTTTTAAGTTTTTCTTAAAAAATCTTTAATTGCATTTGTCTGTGTCCTTTATAAAGCTTACATCTCTGCTACCTGGCATTAGATTGTATGACACACATGGCCCAGCCTGACAAGGCCTCATTTATGACACAGATCTGGCCCTCGTAACAAATGAGTTTGACACCCCTGGAATAGATGAATATACTGGGAACAGAAAGAGGGGAAGGAAAACTTAACTGAAGCAAGTTGAATTAAGAAACCAAGAGGTTAATTACCTCAAATATAAGGGCCAAATAACTGTCAATTAAAAACATATAAATATTATCAAATATGTGAAAATACATGTGTTTAATACAAATTAGATAAAACCAAGATACAGATATTGGATTTATGCCCCGCCCTCCACTCTGAATCTCAGAGTCTCAGAGCGGCTCACAATCTCCTTTACCTCCCTCCTCCACAACATACACCCTGTGAGGTGGGTGGGGCTGAGAGAGCTCTCCCAGAAGCTGCCCTTTCAAGGACAACTCCTGCGAGAGCTATGGCTGACCCAAGGCCATTCCAGCAGCTGCAAGTGGAGAAGTGAGGAATCAAACCCGATTCTCCCAGATAAGATTCCGTGCACTTAACCACTACACCAAACTGGCTCTCAATAGGCCCAATAGTAGCCTCAAAACAGAAGAAAATCACATGTAGGTATCAATCAGAAAACATGAAATCGGGCTAGCGTGGGCCATCTAGCTTTAAAAAACAAAGAAATTTATGACCGCAGATCCCTTCGGTGAACTCTTGAACACAGCATTATTCTAGCCACTAGATAAATGAATTCATGTCTGAACAAGAGGATGAAACGATTATTGAATACTCAGCTTTTCTTAAATTTATCTCTCTTGCTCACATGGAAGGAGGGGGTGATTATCTCTGTACTAAATGTGCTGGATGCTCAGAACACAACTGAAACAAATTTTTCTGATTGTGTCAGCCAGTGGTGGAGTTTCCTGCACACCATATTGATCCAATCTGGAAAGCAGTCGGTGTTCGTATTGATTCCAGAACTTGTGACTGCAAGAATGCTTTCTCGCTCTCTCTGTGTCTGTCTAGAGAGAATACAGAGAAATACAGATGTGTGTGCTTAATTTGTGTTTAAAGGAAACTAAAATGCTATAGGGCAGTGCAGTGTATGTGAGCTAGAATCTCCTCATTCTTTGGTGTGTGGACTCTTTATCTGGGAGAACCAAGTTTGATTCCCCACTCCTCCACTTGCAGCTGCTGGAATGGCCTTGGGTCAGCCATAGCTCTGGCAGAGGTTGCCCTTGAAAGGGCAGCTTCTGTGAGAGCCCTCTCAGCCCCACCCACCTCACAGGGTGTCTGTTGTGGAGGAGGGGAGGAAGGTAAAGGAGATTATGAACCACTCTGAGACTCTGAGATTCGGAGTGGAGGGCGGGATATAAATCCAATAATATCATCTTCTTCTTGTCCATTAGTTGTACGCCCCACATACGTAGAGAAATGTGGATGTAAGGGAGGATCGCAGTGTCGGTTATGTGCAGTAGCCACCGCACAAGCAATGCAGTTTTTAGCACATGTTTGAAAGGAGTGATTTTTGAGGCCTTGTGGTGACAATCCGAAACCAGGCACAGTGGCATGGGGCTGTAACCCCAGCTGCTGGTGAAGCTGAGGCTGGAGGGTCACTTGAACCCAGGAGTTCTGGGCTGCTGTGGGTCATGCTGATCGAATGTATGTGGTAAGTTAGACCCAACAGGTTGCTCAGGAAAGAGTGAACCGGCACAGAGTGTAGACAGAGCCCTTGTAGTGACAATCCAAAATCAGTTGGAGGGGGGCGGGTTGTTTGTTTTCACCCTCTCACTGGTACCTGTGAGTGTAATGCTCTGTCAAGGACATACAAAAAGAGGGTAGTTCATTTAACTTGTGGGAATTCAGTAATGCAAGATAGAGGGACAGCTGTCGCTTGTGCATGTGACGCAAGATAGGGAGACAACTGCCACTAGTGCGAGATAAAGGGATGACCGCCACTTGTGATGCGAGATGGGGGGCAACTGCCGCTTGTGCGAGTGACACGAGATAAGAGGACAACTGCCATTTGTGTGAGATAAAGGGATGACTGCCTCTTGTGTGAGTGATGTGAGATAGGGGAACAGCTGCTGCTTGTGCAAGTGACACGAAATAAGAGGATAATTGCTGTTTGAGCAATGTAAGATAGGGGGACAACTGCTGCTTGTGCAAATGACACGAGATAAGAGAACAACTGCCATTTGTGTGAGATAAAGGGATGACTTCCTCTTGTGCGAGTGATGTGAGATGGGGGGCAACTGCCACTTGTGCAAGTGACACAAGATAAGAGGACAACTGCCACTTGTGTGAGATAAAGGGACGACTGCCTCTTGTGCGAGTGATGTGAGATAGGGGGACAACTGCCACTTGTACAAGTGACAAGATAAGAGGATAACTGCTGCTTGTGTGAGATAAAGGGACGACTGCCTCTTGTGTGAGTTATGTGAGATTGGGGGACAATGGTCACTTGTGTGAGTGGTGCGAGATAGGGGACAACTGCTTCTTGTGTGAGTGACATGCATTAAGGGGACGACTGCCACTTGTGTGAGTGATGCGAGAGTGATCTTTCAGGAGCTAGTTTCCTATGATAACTAAATGAAACTTTCCAGTTCAGAGGCAGTAGGCTTCTGGATACCAGTTGACGGGAAGTAACACCAAGGAGAAAGAGGTGGCGGGTTGCTGGATGAGATTGACTTTTGGTTTGATCCAGCTGTGCTCAATCTTACATTCTTATGTTATGAATCTTACATAAGTTGGCAGCTACATGGAGCTGGGTTACTCACTGGAGAGTAGACACTTTTTCCTGTGTCTCTGCAGTTCCATAAAAATCTACCTCCGTTTAAAATATTTGCTGAGTTTCTTCAGGGACCCAAGGCAAGAAAAATACAATACAATCACAAACATATAAAAAGGCAAAAGTATATATACAAAAATAATTAGCCCAAATGAACAGATTCGTTCAGCTTTCAACAAAATGAGGCACTTCCTCTGCAAGGGGTCTTAGTGAGCCATACGCTGAACATGAGTCAACAGTGTGATGCAGCAGCTAAAAAGGCAAATGCCATTTTGGGCTGTATCAACAGAAGTATAGTGCCCAGATCACATGAACTGATGGTATCGCTTTGCTCTGCTCTGGTAAGACCAGACCTGGAGTACTGTGTTCAGTTTTGGGCACCACATTTTAAGAAGAATATAGACAAGCTGGAATGGGTCCAGAGGAGGGCGACAAAGATAGTGAGGTGTCTGGAGACCAAATCCTATGAAGAAAGGTTGAAGGAGCTGGGCATGTTTAGCCTGGAGAGGAGGCAGCTGAGAGGTGATAGGATCACCATCTTCAAGTACTTGAAGGGCTGTCATAATAATAATAATAATATAATAATAATAGATTTTATTTGTATCCCGCCCTCCCCGCACAAGCGGCTCAGGGCGGCTAACAGCATTCTATACATTTACATTAATAGATAAAAACTTTAAATTTAGCAATTAAAAGATTAAACATATAAAAACCAGTTAGTATATTTAAAATACATAATTTGAGTTAATTTAAATTTATCTTTATCTGGCAGCGATAGTGATATTCTGACGCTGGTTCTGCCAGTTTAAGTAGTTCCATAGTAATGTAGATGGCGGATTCCTCATTTACAGCAATTCAGCAGTCGATGTCGGTGTATGCTTGTTTAAAAAGGATGGTGTGGAATTGTTTTCTGTGTCCCCAGAAGGTTGGACCAGAACCAATCGGTTGAAATTAAATCAAAAGAGTTTCTGGTTCAACATCAGGAAGAACTTTCTGACAGAGCAGTTCCTCAGTGGAACAGGCTTCCTCAGAAGGTGGTGGGTTCTCCTTCCCTAGATGTGTTTAAACAGAGGCTAGATAGCCCTCTGACAGCAATGAAGATCCTGAGGTGTTTGTGAGTTTCCTGCATTGTGCAGGGGGTTGGACTAGATGACCCTGGATGTCCCTTCCAACTCTATGATTCTATGATAGATGAAGCGATGATGCCTTGTGCTTTCCCCTGCTGTTTCAGAGAACACGTGAAAATGAACCGTACAAAGGTCAGCTCATTCAGTTGAACGGTACATTTGAATGTACTTGAGCCTGCCTAGCCGCCCTGAGCCTGCCTTGGTGGGGAGGGCGGGATATAAATAAAATTATTGTTATTGTTGTTATTGTTGTTATTATTATTATTATTATTATTATTATTACATCCCTAACTGAAATCTGGTGGGGGTTTTTTTATCATTCTCTTCCAGGTTCCTTGTTCAGTTCAGACAGGACAAAGTGTGCGTGAAGTTTGTGCGGGGGAACCAGAAGAACGGCAACATTCCAACCTGCAAGCGAAAAAACAACCGGCTTCTTGAAGTTGCTGTGCCTTAATTCTCTTGTGTTTTCTCCTACCTTACGCGGAGCCGTTCTTTGTGATGGTGCAATTTTAGCCGTTGTGTGGGGGAGGGAGTTTTGGTGGGACCGGGAGGGGGTGTTCTGCCAATAGCTTTGAGAGACCCGTGCCGAAAGGTGCAACTAAGTTATCGACACAGAGATGTTTTTAGCATGATAATCCACACGCGGGCTTTGTCCGCCGAGCACGTATTATAGGCAGGCCAAATGTCTTCTCGTACTTGTAATGGTTTTTATTTATTCCTCACTTTTTATTGCTGCTTACTACAGGCCTATATACCTTACAGCCCCATTCCTCATAGTTGTGAAGCTGGAATCTTTACCCTCCAGCTATGCAGACTGCGCCAGGAAGGCATTCTTTGCCTCTCTTTCCTCCTCTTTCGTTTCTGGGGCAAAACTCAGTCCAAAGGGTTAATGGAGAGTCAGGATTAGCAGCTCTGGCAAAAATTCTCCGAGAGAAGCCGTAACCCCGTTAATTGCAAACAGCACAGAGCCACTCTATGATGGGATCTTTAATGACACCCAGGGCAGGAAACCCTTGGTTCGGCAAAGCAGAAGGAATGTATGACTACGTACGCAGCAGCTTGCGTATGCTTTTATTTTATTTGCATTGAAGAAGCCAGAGTTTTGCAGCAGCCATTTTAATTGTCAGCTTTTAATGCCTTTTTAAGTGTAGGAAGCCATGGAATCATAGAGTTGGAAGGGACCTCCAGGGTCATCTAGTCCAACCCCCTGCACAATGCAGGAAACCCACAAATACCTACCCTAAATTCACAGGATCTTCATCACTGTCAGATGGCCATCTAGCCTCTTGAAAAACCTCCAAGGAAGGAGAGCCCACCACCTCCCAAGGAGGAAGCCTGTTCCACTGAGGAATCACTCTAACGGTCAGGAAGTTCTTCCTAATGTTGAGCTGGAAACTCTTTTGATTTAATTTCAACCCATGGGTTCTGGTCCTACCTTCTGGGGCCACAGAAAACAATTCCACACCATCCTCTATGGGACAGCCCTTCAAGTACTTAAAGGTGGTGATCCTATCACCTCTCATCCGCTTCCTCTCCAGGCTAAATATCCCCATCTCCTTCAAGCTTTCTTCATAGGACTTGGTCTCCAGACCCCTCACCATCTCCATTGCCCTCCTCTGAACCTGTTCCAGCTTGTCTATATCCTTCTTAAAATGTGGGGCCCAAAACTGAACACAAGACTCCAGGTGAGGTCTTACCAGAGCAGAGTAAAGCGATACCATCACATCACTATCAATAGTCCCATAGGAGACTATTGGGCAGATGATGTATGTTAGAGGGTTACGACATCCAACGCACGTCTTTTGTTTTGTGCAGGGTTCCCCCATTCGTTTAAAATTATTCTTTAAATGTTGAATGTCCAACCGCTTGCACAGGGGAACCAAGTGCAAATGATTTTTAAGCAACGTATCTGTCAAATGAAGGCATTCGATATTTTATTTTTATTTTTTTAACCCCCAGACATTGGCATACATTCTGTGCAATAAAGCATCCGTAAGGCTTGCGAAACTTATTTATAATAACTTCCGTCAGAAAAAGACATGGGTTTGAGGGATCCTGCGTTATCTGTTGTTCTGAAGACTAGGTTTGTGCCGCGTTGAATCCGAAGGGCAAGTTTCCAGATGTACACTACGGTTTATCGCTATTGGGGACGATGTACATAAATTTGGTATTCATGGGTAAATAATTGTTCTAATTCTGTGCTGTTTGGTACGCTTGCGATAACCACATTTTTGTATTTCCAACAGTTTTATATAAGTCGGTGCGCCTGACGTGTATCGTGTGCGCAGAAACACTTTACAGTCAAGACCTGCATTCTGAACTTTCCAAATACAGATTCCAACCTTAAAGCCTTGTATGAAAGCAGGAGAATCAAAAAGAGAGCATTGATTTATGGGGTGTCGTTTTCAAGTGTTTAGGCAGAAGTTAGCTAAAGGGTTTTTTGTCTGTGATTGTTCGGTTTTGTCAATGTGAGGACGGTTTTAGACCTTATTGTATTCTCAGTCTGACGCAAGAACTTGCCTTCCAGGAGAGATTGCTGCACAAAGGTGCAACGCTAAATGCCCAAGTATAAATAAAGAAAAGCTTTGAAATCACTTTGCCTGGCATCGTTACTTATTAAGAATATCAGGGGGGGTTTTAGAAGAAGATACTGGATTCGTATCCCACCGTCCACTCTGAATCTCAGAGCAGCTTACAATCTCCTTTGCCTTCCTCCCCCACAACAGACACCGTGTGAGGTAGGTGGGGCTGAGAGAGCTCTCCCAGAAGCTGCCCTTTCAAGGACAACCAACCTCTGCCAGAGCTATGGCTGACCCAAGGCCATTCCACTAGCTGCAAGCGGAGGCGTGGGGAATCAAACCCGCTTCTCCCAGATAAGAGTCCACGCACATAACCACTACAACAAACTGGCACTGTGGAGTAAAAAATTAACTGAAGCAGATCCGTCAAGGGTGTCTCCTCCCCCCCCTTCAGATGACTGACCATCTTAATAAAATAACTACCTCAGATCCTTTCCTGTTGCATCTTGAAAGAAGTTGCTTCAAAGAGCTTTGAAGATCATCTTAATAGCTTGCGATTTCTCTTCGACCTTCTATGTCAGGGGTGGCCAACAGTAGCTCTCCAGATGTTTTTTGCCTACAACTCCCATCAGCCCCAGCCATTGGCCATGCTGGCGGGGGCTGATGGGAGTTGTAGGCAAAAAAACATCTGGAGAGCTACCGTTGGCCACCCTTGTTCCACGTAGTGCACAAATGCCAAATTGGCGTTGACAGGATTTATAGTAGGTAGTAATTTCACTGTCTGAACCTGGAGGATTCCTCCCGAACACAACGGAGAAAGTTGTGAGCACATGATGGAGCAGTCGAACCACACATTTTTAAGTCACTTTCCATGCATAGAAAGCAGTCTCCAGACATTGCATCCCACTTACACCGTCATGGAACAGGACCCTGAAGAAACCAGAAGGACGAAGAGGTGGGCTTATAGAGGTAGCCACGATACTCAATGGCTGAGGCCATGAAGTTAAGGAGCTGGTTATGTCTTCATTCCATGGCATCGCCGTTCTACTTGCTCCCATCAGTGGAAAGCCACCATGCAGGAGAAGTAAAAGACAGTGGTTGCCCATTGGATACGTTCACAGGGAAGGCGTTTCATTCCTCCCCCCTCTTTTTTCTTTTTGCACATAGATCAAACTTGGTTGAAATAAATAGGGGTTACAACAAAAGAAACTCTTGAGAGTCCCTTGGACTGCAAGAAAATCAAATCAGTCAGTCCTAAGGGAAATCAACCCTGACTGTTCCCTGGAAGGTCAGATGCTGAAGCTGAAGCTCAAATCCTTTGGCCACCCAATGAGAAGGGAGCACTCCCTGGAGAAGACCCTGATGCTGGGAAAGACAGAAGGCAAAAGAAGAAGGGGACGGCAGAAGATGAGATGGCTTGACAGCATTACTGATGTAACAAACACGAATTTGAGCAGACTTTGGAGGATGGTGAAAGACAGTAGGGCCTGGCGTGACTTTATCCATGGGGTTGCAAAGAGTCGGACTCGACTGTGCGACTGAACAACAACAACAACAACAAAAGGGGCAGCAAAATAAAGAAGTCATTCCAATGAAAAAAAAAACCCAAAATAAACAACCATATACATCAGAGTATCTTCATTACGGAAATAAAAATGAATGAGAATGTCAGGTTTACTAAAATAAATACAAAAGCGCACGTCAAAACATTAGAAGTAAAGCAAATCTCCATAGCACTCCACTCCGGGGTATCAAAGAGCTTGAAATTTCTGTCGATAAATTACTAGCTTTGGCCTTAAGGCATTATTTGAGATCTTGCCATATGCAAAAGATTCCCATCCCCTTTCAGGGGTTTTTTTTTCCCCTCGGGAAATGAAAAGAAACAGAGTTTAAAAGTTGATGAGGGGGCACTGTGTGTTTCTCTTTCATTTCCCTCTTGAGAGTTCCGGCACCTCCTTTTCCAGAAAGAAAGAAAGAAAGCCCCGCTTTCCCTCAGTTTAGTTGCCCTTTTCTAGAATCTCTTTTTGGAGGTGTGCTGAACAGACTTGTACACAATATTCTAGATGAAGGCACACAGGGCTTTTTAGCATATTAGGCCCCACCCTCCTGCTGTAGCCAATCCTCCAGGAGCTTATAGTAGGGCCTGTAAGAAGAGCCCTGTAAGCTCTTGGAGGATTGGCTACATCAGGGGGATGTGGCCTAATACGCACAAAGTTCCTGCTACAAAAAATGCCCTGGGAGTGGAGGTCAGCAATCCAGATCTCGAAGCATCGCATATAAAGGTGGCCTGCTCTTAGAAACAGAAAAGTTCCAAAACTAGGAGAGAAATGACCCAGGTTTCCATTCGAACCAGAAGAGAGCAAAGCAGTGGAAAGTTCAATTTAATCTTCAATTTAAATCTAATTAAGTCAAGACTTTAGAAGCGCTGACGACGGCTGCCTCTGAATTCCTTCCCCGCCTGTCCCCCAAACCGTACACGCTACACTTGCCAAATCAACTGGGGCGCAGAGAGGCAGCTGCAGGGAGAGGGAAGGATCTGTCAGAGGTCTGTCCCGTAAAGCAGAAATCCGTGGGCTCGCATCCTCTGTGAATTTTTCCCTTTGCCATGCCTTGCTACATCCTCTAAAGAGTAGGAACGTGCTATGGTAGAGGCCACGGAACGAAGCAGGGAGGGGAACACTTTTGGGCCCTGCAAAGTTGGCCTTCGTGGCTGCCAGAAACTGCCTCATTCTGACTTCTCTCTGTGGAGTCACAGAGGGCAGCTGAGGGCAGCTAACAACATCTCTCCCTCTCTCCTTCCCTCTTTCTCTTCCTCCCTCCCTCTCACTCCCCTCTCTCTCTCTCCCCCTCCCTCTCTCCCCTTCCCTCTCTCTCCCTTCCTTTCTCCCCTCTCTCCCTCCCTCTCTTCCTCTCTCCCTCCCCCTCCCTCTCTCCCCTTCCCCCTCTCTCTTTCCCCCCCTCCCTCTCTCCCCTTCCCCCCTCTCTCTTTCCCCCCTCTCTCTTCATTTCTCCCCCTCCCTCCTTCTCTCTCCCCTCTCTCTCCTCCCTCTCTTCCCTCTCCCCCTCTCTCTCTTCCTCTCTCCCCCTCCCTCTCTCTCCCTCTCTTCCCTCTCCCCTCCTCTCCCTCCTCTCTCCCTCTCTCTTCCTCTCTCTCCCTCTCTCCTCCTCCCTCTCTCCCTCAGAGGGAAGGCCAGAGAGCTACCTGCGTACCCCTCTGTTGTGTGTGGAAGAAGGTAAAGGAGATTGTGACTGCTCTGAGATTCAGAGTATACGGTGGGGTATAAATCCTATATCATCATCATCTTGCAATTAACCACAACACCTTTTGTCTTTTCCAGCAATGCCTCCTCTGAGACGCCAAAGTCTATGTGAGCGTTAAGTGACGTTGCACAATCCATTTCTTCCAGCAGTAAGAGTCTCTGCGATGAACTGCATGCAGATGTTTTGCCGCTTGAAAGCTGGCCTATGATTGCATCGCTCCCAGTTTAAGCCAGTGCTGTAGTCTTGTGGGTAAAGTCACATGTGTGGTGCTGTTCAGCATCTGGTCTGCGTGCGCTTCAGATGGGCTTCCACGACAACACATGACACATGACAAGCAGCTTGCTTCGCTTCGAAGGTTTGGTTCACAAGCAGATACTCACTCGCCCGCCACTCACTCCCGACGCCCACCCCCAGCTTGGTAACGTTTACTCACAAATTTGCTTATGATGATTGATGTGAAATACAACTTTTCCAATGAGGCACTGCTGGAAAAGACAAAAGGTGTTGTGGTTAAGTGTATGGACTCTTATCTGGGAGAACTGGGTTTGATTCCCCACTCCTCCATTTGCAGCTGCTGGAATGGCCATAGTTTTTGTAGGAACTGTCCTTGAAAGGGCAGCTGCTGTAAGAGCTCTCTCAGCCCCACCCACCTCACAGGGTATCTGTTGTGTGTGGAAGAAGGTAAAGGAGATTGTGACCGCTCTGAGATTCAGAGTATACGGTGGGGTATAAATCCAATATCATCATCTTCTTCTTCTATCCCTGGTACCACTTACCTGCATACACACTCCAAAAAAGCAACCAAGTGGTAGTTTGTAGGCCAAGCCAAAACTGGATATAAAAATAGCACTCCAGCTCAGACAACAGCCTGCACCCCACACTCAGGAGTGAAATAGGGTTGCCAGGTCCAACTCTGGAAATATCTGGGGACTGTGGGGGTGGAGCCAAGATACTTTTGGGGCAGGTGGAGCTGGGAGACTTTTCCATTCTTTAAAAATAAATAAGTAAAAATACAGCAGCGCCGTTCCCTTGAATACAGTTTTTATTTCCTCCTCTTTTTTGCACTCAAATGATTCCACAGCACTTCTGCTAAATGAAAGTGAACACACACACACACAAACATCCACACAAAGCAGCCAAAATAAAGAGTTTGCATGCCCACGCTTTTCTGATCTCCCTGGGGTAATGGTATAGATAGCTTTACTCACTGAAGTTGCTGAATGTAGCAAGCTGCTGTATTTCAACCAGTTTAAGGAGACATAGGTCTAGGGAGTAGAATTTTCCTCTCTCCCATACTCTGGTGCTAGTTACCTTTTTACTGTCCCTTTTACTACACAATCCACTTCTGAAAGGAATGCAAAGCCAACAGAGGCATTGGGCTGTCTGGTCACATACTGGCTCTTCCTGCTCACCCCCCCCCCTCCGGGCAGCTTCCATCTCGCTGAGATTTAAAGGCACACACACACCTTCCAAAACCGAAGCAGTTACAAGCTGCCTGAGATCTAAAGGCTGTTGGGGCAGGTCTTCCGTCTGCCAGCCAGCTGGCTGACGGTGGGAAGGAGCCTGAAAAACCAGGGAATCCCTCCCCCCCCACCCCCACAGACCTGGGGACTTGCCAATGCTGACCCAAACAAAAACAGCCACTTCAAAATTCTTTGGGACAGTGATATCATTAGCAGCCAAAGAATTTTGCATCCAGCAAACAAGAAGAAATAGAGACATTCTTTAAATTACGGGAAAACTCGCTTCTTTCAAGTGGAGCTGCATTATGAAGTAACTGTTTTTGTTCAGTAGATCCAAGCGGGCAGCCGTGTTGGTCTGAAGCAGTTGAACAAAGCAGGAGACAAGTTGCACCTTTAAAACCAACCCATTTTTATTTTGAACGTCCGCTTTCGTGCGCTCTTAAGCACACTTCATCCGACGAGGAATCCAGCACAGGGAGCAAAGCCATACAGAGCTGAGCAGGGCCATACAGAGCTGGTAGGCAGTGGCCCAGAATGCAACATGGTACAGATTTAAGAACCAATGACAGTGAAGTAAAATTATCTGGTAGGCAGTGGTTTAGAATGTAAAATGGTACAATGACAGAATAGTAAAATTAACAAACTGAGCAAGCCATTGATCTAAGTAGCATGAGCATGCGAAAGCAACAAAATAGCAGTATGCGGTAAAATTAACAAACTGAGCAAACCTTTGATCTGAGTAGCATGAGCATGCGAAAGCAACAAAACAGCAGTATGTCAAAATGTGAGACTGTCTGTCAATGACAATGGGAGATGGGTTCAATATACATAATGGGATAAGCAACCAAGGTCCCTGTTTGAGTGTGTCAATACAGCTAAAAGAAATACATTGGATAGTGATGTTCTCTTCCACCTAATTTGCTTTTTAACATGTAAACATAATTCTAGTTTGCCATAGGAAAAAGGAATACAATAAAATATAGTGAAAATGGGTAAAGCATATGTAATGAGATATACAGCCAATATCCCTATTTTGGTATGTCAGTACCAATAATTATACTGATACACAATTCTAAAAGAGAAACACATTGGAGTACTGTGGCTGTATAGCTATACATACTGAGAGTGATTTTTGTTGGGGTTGGCTTGGCGCTGGGAACTTGCAGCGGTGTGTGCGTATAAATGCTGTATCGTGATCAATGCCTTCTACATTTGGTTTACAAATCTTGACTATTTTTTGCAGTAATTAGCCGTGAGCTTAGCGCGGACTTCTTCAGACAAGGAATGAGGTACAGTGCGCAAAGCTACACAGAGCTGGTGGGCACTGGTGAAGCATGCAACCTGCTGCAAAGTTAGACTAGTGAAATGAACACATTGAAAGAACGTTTGGTCTGCATAGCATTTGTTAATTTCACCGTTTTGCCGCGGGATTCTAACTTTGTGCCACTTTGCATTCTTCACCACAGCCTACTGGCTTTGTGTAGCTCTGGTCACTATATCCCATTCCGTTGTCTGATGAAGTGTGCACGCATACGAAAGCTTAAATTCGGGGAGGGGGCGGGGTCTGTTGGTCTTAAAGGTGCTACTGGACGCTGACTTTGTCCTATTGCTTCAGACCAACACGGCTGCCCACCTGGATTTTTCTACAGCTAGAAGGCGAGTTCATCTTGCTGTATCTGAAAAAGTGTGCGGTGACTCACAAAAATTCATCCCCTGCACCAAATTTTGTGAGTTTTTAAGGTGCTCTTGGACCAGGGGTAGCCAAAGTTGCTTAATGTAAGAGCCACATGGAATAAACATCAGATATCTGAGAGCGGCAAGACAAGGAAGGAAGGAGAAGACTGCAGATTTACATCCTGCCCTTCCCTCTGAATCAGAGACTCAGAGCGGCTTACAATCTCCTATTTCTTCTCCCTCCACAACAGACACCCTGTGAGGTGGGTGGGGCTGAGAGAGCTCTCACGGATGCTGCCCTTTCAAGGACAACTTCTGCCAGAGCTACGGCTGACCCAAGGCCATTCTAGCAGGTGCAAGGGGAGGAGTGGGGAATCAAATCTGGTTCTCCCAGATAAGAGTCTGCAGACTTAACCACTGCACCAAACTGAAATAGAAGGAAGGAAGGAAGATACATGCTGGGAAGGAGAGGTGGAATTAAAGCAACTTTAACTTTACATGCATTCTCCAAACAGCTGACTGGCTTGGCTTGGAGAAGTGATTTAAAGAGACAAATGCTTTCTCCAAGCGGGCTGATGGGGTAGTGGTGGCCTTGAGAGCCACACAATAAGTGTGAAAGAACCACATGTGGCTTCCGAGCCACAGTTTGGCCACCCCTGTCCTAGACTCTGGCTCCTTTCCACTACTGTAGACAGACTAACAGAGCTCCCCATCTTGATCTTTTTAGCCAGCTTGTTCTTTCGCTCTCCAGATGTTTTACATCACTAGTGGGGAAATGTTTAGGGTTTGGATTTTTTTTTTTTTTTTGACACTCGATTGTTGATAGTCTCCCGAGACAACTTAGGGGCAAACGATAATAAAAAAGGACGTTAAAAATAGCACAACTCTTCCCTGCTGAAGCAAAAGTTCCCACCATTCAGCCTGCTGGGAAAGTTGCTGGACTTTCTTTGGACAGAACATGCCCTGTTCTCCGCTCTCGCAACCTTCCCCCTGATCTTCAGGGCCTTGTTTACATGCAAGTTCTTGTTCTGCCCTTTAGGAGGAAACTTTGGTTCAGCTGCTCCAAAGTCAATGGAAGGAGAAGAAGATATTGAATTTATACCCCGCCCTCCACTCCGAATCTCAGAGTGGCTCACAATCTCCTTTACCTTCCTCCCCCATAACAGATACCCTTTGAGGTGGGTGGGGCTGAGAGAGCTCTGACAAAAGCTGCCCTTTCAAGGACAACTCCTGCGAGAGCTATGGCTGACCCAAGGCCATTCCAGCAGCTGCGAGTGGAGGAGTGGGGAATCCAACCCAGTTCTCCCAGATAAGAGTCCGCACACTCAACCACTACACCAAACTGGCTCTACACCAAACTGGAGATGTCTTCTGTGCTCATGGGAGGAAAAAGGGGGGAAAACCCCACCCCGATACGATTACACATTAGGAAATGAACACCTGTCGAAAAACGCTCGACTTAATGCCGGACTTCAAAAGATCAGCGGCAAAAGTAGTTTGATATAGAAAGAAATGTCAAAAAAAGAAAAGCTAGGCCGCTGTCAACCAATCACTCAGTTGGAAATCAACTGCTGCAGACTTTCTGCGGGACGGCTCCACAATTAGCCCTACCCTTGGGTAGCCCGGCCCGGTCTGATCTCCGGAGCTAAACAGGGTCAGCCCTGATTAGTATTTGGGTGGGAGATCACCAAGGAAGTCCAGGGTTGCTACGCAGAGGCAGGCAAAGGCTAACCACCTCTGAACATATCTTGCCTTGAAAAGCTTAAAGCGTTACCGTCAGTTAACTATGACTTAGAATCATAGAGTTGGAAGGGACCGTCCAGGGTCATCTAGTCCAGCCCCCTGCCCAATGCAGGAAACTCACAAATATCTCCTCCTGCCAGTGGCCTGAAGAATGCATTTAAAGTTGCTTTCTTCCCACCTCTCCTTCCCCCCATCTATTTTTCTTCCTTCCTTCCTTCTCTGACACATCTGACGTTCATATCTTGCGGCTCTCAAACATCTGACATTTGTTCTATGCGGCTCTGACATTAAGCAAGTTGGGCCACCTCTGTTATAGACTGTTCCCACACTTGCGTGAGGCATTACTGCTCAAAAACTAAATCAAGACAGCTGAAAGCTTGAGGTTTTATTGGACAGTACGACTTTAAAGAGGAGTTTGTCGATTAGGGCCATTTATACACGGAGCGTCCGCTTGTTCTCCAGTCCCACCTGGAGGCTGGCAACCCAGCTGATGTCAGCTCCTTTTAGTCCCCATTGGGGAGAAAAGTAGAGTATAAAACAAATAATTAAATTGATAAACAGTGCCCTTTTATATTTGCTTTAAGGTGCCCCGTGGCACAGAGTGTTAAAGCTGCAGTTCTGCAGTCCTAAGCTCTGCTCACGACCTGAGTTCGATTCCCGGTGGAAGCTGGGTTTTCAGGTAGCCTGTTCCAGGTTGACTCAATCTTCCATCCTTCTGAGGTTGGTAAAATAAGTACCCAGCTTGCTGCGGGGGGAAGCGTAGATCAGGGGTGGCCAACGGTAGCTCTCCAGATGTTTTTTTGCCTACAACTCCCATCAGCCCCAGCCATTGACCATGCTGGCTGGGGCTGATGGGAGTTGTAGGCAAAAAACATCTGGAGAGCTACCATTGGTCACCCCTGATGTAGATGACTGGGGAAGGCGATGGCAAACCACCCCGTAAAAAGTCTGCCGTGAAAATGTTGTGAAAGCATGTCACCCCAGAGTCGGAAACGACTGGTGCTTGCACAGGGGACCTTTCCTTTCCTTTATATTTCCAGATACTTCATTTTTTATGATGTGTTGCAGGGGGGAGTTTGGGGGGGGGTGTTGATAATAATTCACAAAGAAGGCATGAGACTTCCCCCCCCCCTTAAATGTACTTTCTTTTAGATGGCCTCTGGGGTTTTTTGACAGCTGTGTGATGCAGTGCTGGGTCACTGAGCAGTGACTCTTAGATGCTCCTTTGTCGTTTTTGTTGTTCAGTCGCATAGTCGAGTCCGACTCTTTGCGACCCCCTGGACCAAGTCACGCCAGGCCCTCCTGTCTTCCACCATCCTCCAAAATCTGCTCAAATTCGTGTTTGTTACATCAGTAACGCTGTCCAGCCATCTCCTCTTTTGCCGTCCCCTTCTTCTTTGGCCTTCTGTCTTTCCCAGCATCAGGATCTTCTCCAGGGAGTGCTCCCTTCTCATTGGGTGGCCAAAGTATTGGAGCTTCAGCTTACATTCCAAGGAACAGTCTGGGTTGATTTCCTTTAAGATTGACTGATCAGATCTTCTTGCAGTCCAAGGGACTCTCAAGATTCTTCTCTCTTAAAAAAAAAAAAAAAAGTCCCCTGTGCAAGCACCAATCATTTTGACAGCAGACTTTGCCATTGCCTTTCCCGGTCATACACTTTCCCCCCCTCCCCCCAGCAAGCTGGGTACTCATTTTACCAACCCCGGAAGAATGGAAGGCTGAGTCAACCCTGAGCTGGCTACCTGAACCCAGCTTCTGACAGAATCGAAGATCGTGAGCAGAGAGTTCGGACTGCAGTACTGCAGCTTTACCGCTCTGTGCCACAGGGCTGCTGCTTCTCTCTTACCCTGCCACAAATTTTGTAAACTTTAACAGGGGCGGCCAAACTGCCGCTCGGGAGCCACACGTGGCTCTTTTACACATATTGTGTGGCTCTTGAAGCTCCCACCACCCCGTCAGCTGGCTTGGAGAAGGCATTTGTCTCTTTAAAAGCCAAGCTAGCCTTCAGCTTGGAGAATGCACTTAAAGTTGCTTTCTTTCCACCTCTCTTCCTCCTTCCCCCAATCTATTTGCCTGCCTGCCTGACATCCTTCCTGCTCTCATACATCAGACGTTCATGTCTTGTGGCTCTCAAACATCTGACATTTATTCTATGCGGCTTTTACGTTAACCAAGGGTTAGGGTTAGGGGATTTTACATTAACCAAGGGTTTTATGTTAACCAAGGGTTAGGGGGTTTTACATTCAGTTTGATCCAGAATTTTAGAGTCTTCAAATCGCCTGCCACTGTTCCGCTTTAATTATTTTCCTTTTACATTTAAGCATTTCAATTGGGGGGGGTGGGTGGTGGTCTCTGATCAGAGGGCAGCCGGAATACCAGTGCTTAGTTAAATGTATGCGATTGCTTGGAAATCATGTCAACACTGCAAAAACAATACACATTTAAATTACTAGATGAGGCAAGCAATGATATGTAAGAATTTCAAGTGCTGTCAGTTCTCATGCAAATGACTGCACCTTGTGGTGGCTTTTGGAGGAGTCTTTTAAAATGCATGAAAACTTCTACAATCCAGGTTTGAAACGCCTGTAGAGAAAAGACCAGATCAAAACTAGTGTGGAGAAAAATGTTGCAGCAGCTCCAAAACTCATCTCATTGAAACAAATGTAGATGCTTCGGGCAGCAATGATGCAAAACCGTTTTGAGAACGTTAGGCAATGTAAAAGGTGGGTTTCCAGTGCGGTGATAGAGAGTCAAAAACTGTCAGTGTAAAAACACTCCAAGTTTGGCCACCCCTGGACTTGAAGGTGCTACTAACTCTTTTCTAGCACTGGGCACGCACGTCACCATTCATGAAGCCAAACACATGGACAAAGTCAGTTCCCCTTCCTTTCCTTGTGATGTTGTGGTTGTTATTTACAGCGTGCAGCTGCAAATTCCAGGAAAGCATCTTTGGATGTTGCTCATTCCATTTGGAGATCTTTGCCCCCAGGTTTTGTTCAGTTCTCTCCCCCCCCCCCCATGGAAATACTCCGAGTGCGATGAATCTGCCACCAGCAAACTAATCAGCCTCTGCAGCTGCATCTGTTGAGAATTCCGGGGAAGACGGGACATGCGGCCGATGTTTCGAGAGGTTGTCCCCACCCCGAAAGCTTGGGAAAGCAGCTGGGGTGAAGAGAACAAGAAGTCACATGATGAGTTGGAGACCCCCACGACCCTCCAATCCCAGCAGATGGCAATCGCGAGAAGGTCACCAACAGCATGTGCTGGAAAGGTTTAGGAAGGCAAGAGGGAAGGGAAGGAAATATCAAGCACAGCTGCAAGCAAGGCTCCCTCTAAACCAGGGGTTGCTTGACATAAGAAATATATAGAATAAGCATCAAATGTTTGAGAGTCGGAAGGAAGGAAGGAAGGAAGGATGGATAGATAGATAGAGGAGAGGGGGAGGTGGAAAGAAAGAAACTTTAACTTTCAATGGAGAAGTGATTTAAACAGAGAAATCATAGAGTTGGAAGGGACCTCCAGGGTCATATAGTCCAACCCTCTGCACAATGCAGGAATCTCACAAACACCTCCCCCTAAATTCACAGGATCCTCATCGCTGTCAGATGGCCATCCAGCCTTGGTTTCAAAACCTCCAAGGAAGGAGAGCCCACCACCTCCTGAGGAAGCCTGTTCCACTGAGAAATCCCTCTAACGGTCAGGAAGTTCTTCCTAATGTTGAGCTGGAAACTCTTGATTTAATTTCAACCCATTGGTTCTGGTCCTACCTTCCGGGGCCACAGAAAATAATTCTACCCCATCCTCTATATCAGGGGTGGCCAATGGTAGCTCTCCAGATGTTTTTTGCCTACAACTCTCATCAGTCCCAGCCATTGGCCATGCTGGCTGGGGCTGATGGGAATTGGAGGCAAAAAACATCTGGTGAGCTACCGTTGGCCACCCCTGCTCTATATGACAGCCCTTCAAGTACTTGGTCTTCTCCAAGCTGGCCGATGGGGCGATGGGGGCTTCGAGAGCCACACAATACATGTGACAGAGCCACATATGGCTCCCGAGCCACAGTTTGGCCGCCCCTGGTCTATAACCAAATTCCAAAGGATTTCCAACACCAATAATCAAAGAACGAACCAGCAGTAGCCTCTACGGCACAACAGGCAATACCGGCCTACCTTCCTGTTTCGCTCAATTGCTTCGTCTCCGCTACAGCTTGCTCATTCATTGACACTTCTGCAATTCCCCAACGCTTCCCTCTTACATTAACAACATTAAGTGCACCGTAGAGGCTACTACTGGTTCTTACTTTGATTATTTGGCGTTGGAAATCCTTTGGAATTTGGTTATAGACTGTTCCCACACTTGCGCGAGCCATCGTTACTCATAAGAACATAAGAGAAGCCATGTTGGATCAGGCCAACGGCCCATCCAGTCCAACACTGTGTCACACAGTGGCAAAAAAAATTATATATACACACACACTGTAGCTAATAGCCACTGATGGACCTGTGCTCCATAGTTTTATCTAAACCCCTCTTGAAGGTGGCTATACTTGTGGCCGCCACCACCTCCTGTGGCAGTGAATTCCACATGTTAATCACCCTTTGGGTGAAGAAGTACTTCCTTTTATCCGTTTTAACCTGTCTGCTCAGCAATTTTATTGAATGTCCACGACTTCTTGTATTGTGAGAAAGGGAGAAAAGTACTTTCTCTACTTTCTCCATCCCATGCATTATCTTGTAAACCTCTATCATGTCACCCCGCAGTCGACGTTTCTCCAAGCTAAAGAGCCCCAAGCGTTTCAACCTTTCTTCATAGGGAAAGTGCTCCAGCCCTTTAATCATTCTAGTTGCCCTTCTCTGGACTTTCTCCAATGCTATAATATCCTTTTTGAGGTGCGGCGACCAGAACTGCACACAGTACTCCAAATGAGACCGCACCATCGATTTATACAGGGGCATTATGATACTGGCTGATTTGTTTTCAGTTCCCCTCCTAATAATTCCCAGCATGGCGTTGGCCTTTTTTATTGCAAACGCACACTGTCTTGACATTTTCAGTGAGTTATCTACTACGACCCCAAGATCTCTCTCTTGGTCAGTCTCTGCCAGTTCACACCCCATCAACTTGTATTTGTAGCTGGGATTCTTGGCCCCAATGTGCATTACTTTGCACTTGGCCACATTGAACCGCATCTGCCACGTTGACGCCCACTCACCCAGCCTCAACAGATCCCTTTGGAGTTCCTCACAATCCTCTCTGGTTCTCACCACCCTGAACAATTTAGTGTCATCTGCAAACTTGGCCACTTCACTGCTCACTCCCAACTCTAAATCATTTATGAACAAGTTACTCAAAGCATAGATCACGACAACTGAAAGTTCAAGGTTGTTTTATTAGACGGTACAACTTTAAAGAGGAGGTTGTCGACTAGAGCCGGGAATGCGTGGAGCGTCCGCTTGTTCTCCGGCTCGACTTTCCATGTGACTTTTGTTTTGGGTTGCTCAACCTCCAGGTGGGGCCTGGAGATCTCCTGCTTTTTCAAATTGATCTCCAGACAACAGAGATCATTCTCCCTAGAGAAAAAGGCTGCTTTGGAGGATGGACTTTATGGCATCATGCTCTGCTGAAGTCCCGCCCTCCCTGGGTTCCAAAAACTCCAGGAATTTCCCAACCAAGAGTTGGCAACCCTGTCACATCTTCCTCCTCTCAAGTTTCCCCTCACAACAACTCCATCAATTAACTGAGGAGTATGGGAATGGTCCAAGATTACCCAAGCAACCTGCCAGGGTAGAGTAGGTATTCGAACCCGAGTCTCCCATGTTCTAACCAGCTCTGGAACCTCTAGGATCACGGGTGTCAAACATGTGGCTGGGGGACTGAATCAGGCCTCTGGAGGGCTCCTATCAGGCCCCTGAGCAAGTGGCTGTCATCTCCTTCTTTCTCCCTCTCTCTTGCTTCCTTCTGCATCACAGCTTGCTCAATCGCACAGGAACTACAGAGCAAAAACTCTAGAAGAAGGCAGAGTTTGTTTTTCCAGACTCTCTCAATCGCACAGCCGAGCTACTGAGCCAAGCCTCTCTAACTTTTCGAAAGGGCCTTTTTGATCACAGCTGCACTCTGGTGGAACCAACTACTGGATGAATTGCAGGCCCTGCGGAATCTTGCTCAATTACGTAGGGCCTGCAAGACTACCCTTTTCTCTGAACGTGGATTTTAGTCTACTACATATGGCCATCATAAATCTAGAACATCTAGAACATAGCACCTGTAAATGTTTCGTTTTTAACTTTGATGGTTTTAATTACATTGGTTTTAATGTAATTAATGAATTATATATTGTATTGATATAATGTTTTATATTGTAATTATTTATTTATTATATGTTGTGAGCCGCCCTGAGCCTGCTGCAGCAGGGAAGGCGGGATATAAATAAAATATTGTTGTTATTGTTATTGTTGTTGTTGTTGTTATTATTATTACTACTACTATTCCTTCTATTGGCTGAGGCTCCCCCCCAGTCCCCTGTGGAAGGAAGGAAAGAGTCAGAGCTTCCTTTGCCCTCGATCCCATGGGAGAGATACAAAGAAAGCACCTTTGAGACCAACGAGTGCTAATGTTTTAAGCATGCTTTAAGGTTTTTTTAATTAATTGAGTTTGTGTCCTTTATAAAATTTATCTCTCTGCTACCTAATCTTAAATAGGCATACAGATGGCCTGGCCCCACCTGACATGACCCGACCCAACAAAGTCTCATTTATGTCAGATCCGGCCCTCATAACAAATGCGTTTGATGCCCCTGCTGTAGATTTGACTGTGCTTTCTTTCTTAACCTGCCCTGCCTCAAAAAAAAAGTTTGCTTCTGGGCTTCATTGTTCAACATTTCCACCCCCCAACCCCCCCAGTAAAAATTTTGCTGAACTCTAAGATTTCTAATATTTTCCCTCTCACAAAAAAGGGATGGGTGGGAAAGAACCAAAACATATAAGGCCACATAGGAGAAAGTAATTGAAAAAGTCCGATGGGAGTAAGGTTTTATTCCAACAAAGTCTCATTTATGTCAGATCCGGCCCTCATAACAAATGCGTTTGATGCCCCTGCTGTAGATTTTACTGTGCTTTCTTTCTTAACCCGCCCCGCCTCAAAAAAAAGTTTGCTTCTGGGCTTCGTTGTTCAACACTCCCCCCCCCCCCCAGTGAAAATTTTGCTGAACTCTAAGATTTATAATATTTTCCCTCTCACAAAAAAGGGGTGGGTGGGAAAGAACCAAAACATACAAGGTCACATAGGAGAAAGTAATTGAAAAAGTCCGATGGGAGTAAGGTTTTATTCCAACAAAGTCTCATTTATGTCAGATCCAGCCCTCATAACAAATGCATTTGATGCCCCTGCTGTAGATTTTACTGTGCTTTCTTTCTTAACCGGCCCCGCCTCAAAAAAAAGTTTGCTTCTGGGCTTCATTGTTCAACACTCCCCCCCTACCCCCCAGTGAAAATTTTGCTGAACTCTAAGATTTCTAATATTTTCCCTCTCACAAAAAAAGGAGGGTGGGAAAGAACCAAAACATATAAGGCCACATAGGAGAAAGTAATTGAAAAAGTCCGATGGGAGTAAGGTTTTATTACGATTCGAGAAGCATTTGAAGGTAGATGCTGAGCTGAGTAGATGGTGGGTCATCCAGGTCAGGGGAGAGACAAACAATGGTGGCTTGCCATTGCCTGCCTTTGCGTAGCATCCCTGGACTTCCTTGGTGGTCTCCCATCCAAGTATTAACCAGAGCCAGCCCTGCTTAGCTTCCAGGATCTGACAAGATTGGCTAGCCTGGGCCCATCCAGCTCAAGGCCCAACAAATCTAGATGACTCCTTTTAAAATCAGGAGCGGCCCTACACCATGGGTGTCAAACGTGACCCAGGGGCTGAATCAGGCCCCCAGAGGGCTCCTATCAGGCCCCCAAGCAACTGGCTCTTGTCTGCTTCCTTCTCCCTCTCTCTAGCTTCCTTCTGCATCTCAGCTTGCTTTGCCAGGCTTGCTCAATCGCACAGGAGCTACAGAGCAAAGCTTCTATTTTCTCCATTGGCTGAGGCTCCTCCCTTGGGGAGGAAGGGAAGGAGGAAGAGTTTGTTTTTCCAGGCTCTCCCAATCGCACAGCAGAGCTACTGAGCCAAGTCTCTCTTCCTTCTACTGGCTGTGGCTCCTCCCTTTCTCTGTCCTGAGGAAGGAAGGGAAGAGCCAGAGCTCCTTTGCCTATTCCCTAGCTCCCATGGGAGAGATACAAAGAAAGCTCCTTTAAGATCTAGTGCTAACTTTTAAGCATGTTTTTAAGGGTTTTTTAAAAAAAATTAATTGTGTTTGTCTGTGTCCTTTATAAAGTTTATCTCTCTGCTACCTAATCTTAAATAGGTACACACACGGCCTGGCCTGACATGGCCCAGCCCAGCAAGGTCACATTTATGTCAGATCCAGCCCTCGTAACAAATGAGTTTGACGCCCCTGCCCTAGACTGTCTGGCACGCTAGGCAAGGCTAATTTCTGCCCCCTCTCCCCCCGCACTGATAACATCACCAAGTCACATGGGGGGCCAATTCGGCACCCCCCCCAGAAGGCCGACGCCCTTGGCCAGCGGTGTCGAACTCATTTGTTATGAGGGCCGGATCTAACATAAATGAGGCCATGTCGGGCCGGGCCATGTGCGTACCTATTTAAGATGAGGTAGCAGAGATATAAATTTTATAAAGAACACAGACAAACACAAATATATATTTTTTAAAACTTTAAACATGCTTAAAACATTAGCACTCACTGGTCTTAAAGATGGCTCTTTCCTTCCTTCCCCAGGGGACCAGGAGGGGGAGGAACCTCAGCCAATAGAAAGAAGAGAGGCTTGGCTCAATAGCTCTGCTGTGCAACTGAGAGAGCCTGGCTCTGCCTCCCCACCTTCTTCCCCTCAAGGGAGGAGCCTCAGCAAATGGATAAAATAGAGGCTTTGCTCTGTAGCTCCTGTGGGATTGAGCAAGCCTTGCAACGCAAGCTGAGATGCAGAAGGAAGCAAGAGAGGTGGATAATAATAATAATAAAATTTTATTTATATCTCGACCTCCCCGCTGAGGCGGGCTCAGGGCGGCTAACATTTCACAAAATTATACAGAGTTTAAAATCACATTAACTTTAAAGAAGGAAGGAAGCAGATGACAGCCTGATAGGAGCCCTCTGGGGGCCTGATTCGGCCCCTGAACTGCATGTTTGACACCCCTGCCCTAGGCAATTGCCTAGTTTGCCTAGTAGCAGGGCCGACCCTGTTTAAAATAAAAGCACTCCTGGGTGCGCGTCTCATTACAAACTTGAGCTTGGGAAGCGAGACAAGAGATGAGGACAAGGTTCGGGAAAAGATGAGAAGCACAGAGAGGTCGCCACAAATGGGAGCGTCAGGGTTTATTTCTATTAGACTTCAGACAACACTTTGCAGCGGTAACGTCTCACTGCCTCACCTGCCCGTCAGCAAGCGGGGGGTTCTACGACCAAGTCGAAGTCTTTCGATGAGGGCCACGGCCTGTTTCTGCTGCCACGGCCTACGCTGCTGTCCACTCGTGCTCAGCTTTGGGTAGTTCGATGTTCTGTGTATTCTTTGGTCAATTTTTAGTGGCCCCTGCTTACTCGTACAACTGCTGATATACCGAGACGTGGAAACCTTTGGATGGAGCTTCCTATTCGAGGCTTCCTATTGTTCTGTCCAAGGCTCTCTCTCTCTCCTGTAGCACCCAATTAATATCATTTCTCTGAACACCACAAAATGGCCTCTCTCCTCTTTTTCCCTGGCTTCTGTCTGCTCCGCTTGGTCAATACTGATTTAAGCGTCCTTCCTTTTCCCGTCAGGTCAAGGCTGGAGCTGCGCAAGTTGATCTCAGCGCTGGTCTACCTGGGAGAGGCGTCTTTGCTGACATGTCCGCTTTTCAGCCAGCTGTTTTTGGCCACTTGACCCACCGCTGGTCGGGAAGCGGGATTGAACTGCAGCAACTGGGCGATCAAAGCTTTGCAGGGGTCGGACAAGGGGGGAATACCCTCTGGGTAGAAGACTCCCTTCTTTTGGCAGCGAGGCATGCTGTGGATGTGCGTGTCATCAAAGGGCATGCAGCCGGTCACCATCACGTACAGCACGACCCCCAAGCTCCAAATGTCGTACTTCTTGGGGTCATAGGGCAAGCCCAGGAGTACCTCGGGGGACGCGTAGGCGGCAGATCCACAGTAGGTGGTGCTCAGATCTGTATACCCGTGCGATTCCCTGCCAAAGCCAAAGTCGGTCAGCTTTGCCCTGCGGGTATCTGCGGACAGCAGCACATTCTCGCACTTGAGGTCGCGGTGCACCAGATCGCGGTCGTGCAAGTAGCGTACGGCTCCCACGACCTGGGAAAAGATGTCCCGGGCTTCCGGGCTGCAGGGCAGCGACCCCAGCTGTTGTACCAGTTGGAGCAGGTCGGTGGAAGCAGCTTCCATCACGATGTACAGTTTCCCATTGCACACCTCGATGAACTCAAAGACGCGCACGATGTTGGGGTGGCGGATGGCCCGCAAGATGGAGAGCTCCCGGGGGAGGAACTTGTGCACAAAGTCGGGGGGCGCCCGGCGTCGGTCCACCACCTTGATGGCCAGAGGTCCTTTGTACTTGGCTGAAGTGGCCACCTTCACCTTGGAGTAGCTCCCCTCTCCCAGCGTCTGGCCCAACTTGTAGCCGAGCTCGCTGAGCCACCTGTCCCCTCCGGAAGTCTTCGACATGGTGCAGGCTGCCTCCGAGAGCTCGGAAGGGAATCACCGGGGCCTGGATTTTAGAGCTAGGGTGGGCGGCTTTAACCCATCTTGTGTGGTAGGTGTTGATCTTCACCCCCCCATTTTCCTCACTAAGCGCCTAAGGGGAGGAGCATGATACAGATCAGCCAGGCATTGTGATGTCCCAGGGGTGTCATGGGTCACTCCCTCATCCAGTTGCCAGGGACATCTGGACTCTCTTCATTTCCTCTGTCTTTAGGAGAGCCAGTTTGGTGTACTGTTAAGTGTGCGGACTCTTATCTGGGAGAACCAGGTTGGATTCCCCACTCCTCCACTTGCACCTGCTAGCATGGCCTTGGGTCAGCCATGGCTCTGGGAGAGGTTGTCCTTGAAAGGGCAGCTGCTGTGAGAGCCCTCTCCAGCCCCAACCACCTCACAGGGTGTCTGTTGTGGGGGAGGAAGGTAAAGGAGATTGTGAGCCGCTCTGAGACTCTTCGGAGTGGAGAGCGGGATATAAATCCAATATCTTCATCTTCTTCTTAGGACATGTACGAATCCCAAGCTGTGTTCCCTCTAAACTGAGTTAGCGTGAGCTAGCTCACAATTTTTTAGCTTCTGGCTCACACATTTTTGTCTTAGCTCAGGAAGGAAGGCCTCAGAGCAAACTAATTTATGCAGTCATAATAAAACGTTACTCCCACCACAAATTTGTTGTTGTTGTTCAGCCGCACAGTCGAGTCCGACTCTTTGCAACCCCCTGGACCAAGTCACGCCAGGCCCTCCTGTCTTCCACCATCCTCCAAAGTCTGCTCAAATTTGTGCTTGTTACATCAGTAACGCTGTCCAGCCATCTCCTCTTTTGCCGTCCCCTTCTCCTTTTGCCTTCAGTCTTTCCCAGCATCAGGGTCTTCTCCAGGGAGTGCTCCCTTCTCATTGGGTGACCAAAAGATTGGAGCTTCAGTTTCAGCATCTGAACTTCCAGGGAACAGTCTGGGTTGATTTCCTTTAGGACTGACTGACTGGATCTTCAAATTACTTTCTCCTATATGGCTACAGATGAAGATTTCCATCTGTCTGCGTATGGGGGAGGAAGGTAAAGGAGATTGTAAGCTGCTCTGAGACTGATTCAGAGAGAAGGGTGGGGTACAAATCTACTGTCTTTTTCCTCTTCAACCTCATGCATTGCTTTTTGGTCGCCTGTATCCCAGCATCTCACAGTTGGCAATTTCCAAGGAAGCAGAAGGACTTAATACAGAAGTTATCTGTGTAGGAATGAGAACAGAGAAGGATTTATTGTGCCCTGCTCCGTGTCTCAACCCCTTTCCTGGGGCCAGACCCACAGAATCGTAGCGTTTCTCTTGAAGTGATTGAGCCAGAAACGTCTCTTGCTGCAGAGGCATCCCTCTGGCTTCTGAGGCCAAGAGGAGACGTGGAAGAAACGGGAGGTTACAGTCGCTCCAGCTGATAATTAAAACCAAAGCTGAGGAGAAAGAGCGGAGGAAGAAAGAGTCCAACTCCAAGATACAAAGTGAGGGAAAAGAGTCCAGCTCAGAGCTGAGGGATGCCACAACAAATATTCTTATTTTAGTATGAGGGGAAAAATCGAGTATTTGGCCAACCATAGGAAGCGCTTGCCTTTTGAGGGTAGCTGATTAATTCCAGGCGCTTCCTGTGAATCATAGCCACTTTGGACGAACTCTGGGAGAGAGATGCTTTTCAGCGTAGGCAAATGCAGAGGGGTTAGCTAAGAACGGCGAGCGGAACCCTTTGGAGCCAGTTTGGTGTAGTGGTTATCTGGGAGAACCGGGTTTGATTCCCCACTCCTCCACTTGAACCTGCTAGCATGGCCTTGGGTCAGCCATAGCTCTGGCAGAGGTTGTCCTTGAAAGGGCAGCTGCTGTGAGAGCCCTCTGAGCCCCACCCACCTCACAGGGTGTCTTGTTGTGGGGGAGGAAGGGAAAGGAGATTGTGAGCTGCTCTGAGACTCTTCGGAGTGGAGGGCAGGATATAAATCCAATATCTTCATCTACCTCACAGGGTGCCTGTTGTGGGGGAGGAAGGGAAAGGAGATTGTGAGCCGCTCTGAGACTCTTCGGAGTGGAGGGCGGGATATAAATCCAATCTCCTCTTCTTCTTCTTCTTCTTCTTCTTCTTCTTCTTCTTCTTCTTCTTCTTCTTCTTTTTTCTTCTTCTTCTTCTTCTTCTTCTTCTTCTTCTTTTTTATAAATCCAATATCTTCATCTACCTCACAGGGTGTCTGTTGTGGGAGAGGAAGGGAAAGGAGATTGTGAGCCGCTCTGAGACTCTTCGGAGTGGAGGGCGGGATATAAATCCAATATCTTCATCTACCTCACAGGGTGTCTGTTGTGGGAGAGGAAGGGAAAGGAGATTGTGAGCCGCCCTGAGACTCTTCGGAGTGGAGGGCGGGATATAAATCCAATCTCTTCTTCTTCTTCTTCTTCTTTTTTTTTATAAATCCAATATCTTCATCTACCTCACAGGGTGTCTGTTGTGGGAGAGGAAGGGAAAGGAGATTGTGAGCCGCTCTGAGACTCTTCGGAGTGGAGGGCGGGATATAAATCCAATATCTTCATCTACCTCACAGGGTGTCTGTTGTGGGAGAGGAAGGGAAAGGAGATTGTGAGCCGCTCTGAGACTCTTCGGAGTGGAGGGCGGGATATAAATCCAATATCTTCATCTACCTCACAGGGTGTCTGTTGTGGGAGAGGAAGGGAAAGGAGATTGTGAGCCGCTCTGAGACTCTTCGGAGTGGAGGGCGGGATATAAATCCAATATCTTCATCTACCTCACAGGGTGTCTGTTGTGGGAGAGGAAGGGAAAGGAGATTGTGAGCCGCTCTGAGACTCTTCGGAGTGGAGGGCGGGATATAAATCCAATATCTTCATCTACCTCACAGGGTGTCTGTTGTGGGAGAGGAAGGGAAAGGAGATTGTGAGCCGCTCTGAGACTCTTCGGAGTGGAGGGCGGGATATAAATCCAATATCTTCATCTACCTCACAGGGTGTCTGTTGTGGGAGAGGAAGGGAAAGGAGATTGTGAGCCGCCCTGAGACTCTTCGGAGTGGAGGGCGGGATATAAATCCAATCTCTTCTTCTTCTTCTTCTTTTTTTTTATAAATCCAATATCTTCATCTACCTCACAGGGTGTCTGTTGTGGGAGAGGAAGGGAAAGGAGATTGTGAGCCGCTCTGAGACTCTTCGGAGTGGAGGGCGGGATATAAATCCAATATCTTCATATACCTCACAGGGTGTCTGTTGTGGGAGAGGAAGGGAAAGGAGATTGTGAGCCACTCTGAGACTCTTCGGAGTGGAGGGCGGGATATAAATCCAATATCTTCATCTACCTCACAGGGTGTCTGTTGTGGGAGAGGAAGGGAAAGGAGATTGTGAGCCGCTCTGAGACTCTTCGGAGTGGAGGGCGGGATATAAATCCAATATCTTCATCTACCTCACAGGGTGTCTGTTGTGGGAGAGGAAGGGAAAGGAGATTGTGAGCCGCTCTGAGACTCTTCGGAGTGGAGGGCGGGATATAAATCCAGTATCTTCATCTACCTCACAGGGTGTCTGTTGTGTGGGAGGAAGGGAAAGGAGATTGTGAGCTGCTCTGAGACACTTCGGAGTGGAGGGCGGGATATAAATCCAATATCTTCATCTACCTCACAGGGTGTCTGTTGTGGGAGAGGAAGGGAAAGGAGATTGTGAGCCGCTCTGAGACTCTTCGGAGTGGAGGGCGGGATATAAATCCAATATCTTCATCTACCTCACAGGGTGTCTGTTGTGGGAGAGGAAGGGAAAGGAGATTGTGAGCCGCTCTGAGACTCTTCGGAGTGGAGGGCGGGATATAAATCCAATCTCTTCTTCTTCTTCTTCTTTTTCTTCTTCTTCTTCTTCTTCTTTTTTTTTTATAAATCCAATATCTTCATCTACCTCACAGGGTGTCTGTTGTGGGAGAGGAAGGGAAAGGAGATTGTGAGCTGCTCTGAGACTCTTCGGAGTGGAGGGCGGGATATAAATCCAATATCTTCATCTACCTCACAGGGTGTCTGTTGTGGGAGTGGAAGGGAAAGGAGATTGTGAGCCGCTCTGAGACTCTTCGGAGTGGAGGGCGGGATATAAATCCAATCTCTTCTTCTTCTTCTTCTTTTTCCTGGTTTTGCCTCCAGTGGGTCAGAATCCCTTTAACTTTGCTCAGTTCCCACTGAGAAACTCAGGAATGCTTTTCTTCCTTAGAGGTGCTGTTAGAAGCATCCTTCTGTGAGGGACAGTGTGGGCCAGCGAGGTGGGAATGTCTTGTGCGGGAGGACCCCCGCCCGGACCGGGGGATTTGCAGCCCTAAGTCCAGGGTTGCTACGCAGAGGCGGACAATAGGAAAACCACCTGTCCTAGTACTAACCAGCCAGAGATCCAGCCAGCCCAAGCAGGCCTAACCTTGGCCACCCCTGCCCCCCAGTCAAAAGGCCAGCAAGCCATCTGCTGCCAAAAATCACACAAGAAGTGGAGAAAGAGTGGCGTGGGCTTCTTCAGAGGTTAATAAAGGGTGCTGGAGTGTGTGGCAAAGCCCCTGGTGGCTGGCTGCCTGCCCGCTCTCCTAATCCAGGGATTGTTATGCAGCTGCACCTGCTATTCAATGGACAAGGGAGGTGGGGAGGAAGAGAGGGAACCTTCAGGAAGGTTCAGGAGCTGTGCTCCGGTGAGCTCCTGCTGAATTCAAGGCCTGCTTATACCCCAAACAAACAAATATAAAACTAATTCTCTCTCTCTTTCTCATGTTTTGTCCTGCCCTTCTTCCAAAGATATCACGGCAACGTGCTGAGTTCTTCTCTCTGTTGTTTTAGCTTTGCAACGGCCCAATATGAGATGGAGACAGGCTGCGAAAGTCAACCAGGGAGCTTCATGGTTAACCAGGAATTTGAACCCGGGTCTCTCTAGGATCCAGTCCAACGCTTTGATCGAGATACCCTGCTGGCTTCTTGGTAGTGAAAAGGCAAAGATTTTAGCCAAAGATTTGAGTTTAGATTTCAGTGGGAAAGGCTTTGCTTTTGAAATATGCTTTTCTTTTATCCGCTCGCTCACTGCCCTCTTGTGTTTATGCCTTTGTATTGCATGCACAATTGAGATGGAAGTGAAATGCAATTGCTAATGCAGTTGAGAATGAATGTTGTTCTTCAGTCGCACAGTCGAGTCCGACTCTTTGAGACCCCCTGGACCAAGACACGCCAGGCCCTCCTGTCTTCCTCCATCCTCCGAAGTCTGCTCAAATTCGTGTTTGTTACATCAGGAACTGACTGATTGGATCTTCTTGCAGTCCAAGGGACTCTCAAGATTCTTCTCCAGCACCACAGCTCAAAAGCATCTATTCTTCTGCGCTCGGCCTTCCTTATGGTCCAACTCTCACAGCCATACATTGCTACTGGGAATACCATCGCTTTGACTATACGGACTTTTGTTGGCAGGGTGATGTCCCTACTTTTATTATACTGCCCACAGCTGTCCTCCCAAGGAGCAAACGTCTTTTAATTTAATGGCTTCAATCACCATCTGCAGTAATCTTGGATCCCCGAAATGTGAAGTCTGTCACTACTTCCATGTCTTCCCCTTCTACTTGCCATGGTGTGATGGGGCTGGATGCCATAATCTTTGTGTGTTTTTTTATGTTGAGCATCCCATAGCTCTCCCCCAAAATACCCTCCAAGTTTCAAAAGGGTTGCACCAGGGGGTCCAATTCTAGAAGCCCCCAAAAGAAGGTGCCCCGATCTTTCATTATTTCCAATGGAGGGAAGGCATTTAAAAGGGGTGCGGTCCCTTTCAATGTGACGGCCAGAACTCCCTTTGGAGTTCAATGATGCTTGTCACACCCTTGCTCCTGCCTCCACCCCCAATGTCTCCTGGCTCCACCCCCAAAAGGACCGAGCTCCTTTTAAATACTTTCCTTCTGTTGGAAATAATGGTGAATGGGGGCACCTTCTTTAGGGTCTCATAGAATTGGACCCCCTGGTTGAATCTTTGTCGAAACTTGGAGAGGTTTTTTGAGGAGAGGCACAAGATGCTATGCGGAAAATCTGGTGCCCCTACCTAAAAAAAAAACCAGCCCCTCCAAAGCCCCAGATAACCATGGATTAATTCTCTATTATACCTATGGGGACCTGTCTCTATAGAGTATAACGGAGTGCCCAGTGGACACTTAACCCCTTCCCCCCTGCTTTCTGCTAACCCTGAAGTGGGGGGAGGGCTTCCAAACCAAGGGATCCCCTGCCCCCAACTGGGGATTAGATCAATAAGGAAACTTGCGGAGTGGAGTTTAGGCAAAGCAAGAAAAACGCCGGTGACCAAATGTTGCAATATAAGTGCAAATCACTCTTTTACTCAAACACTTTATCACTGTAATTCTTAAATGTCCTTTAAGGAAACATGAACTTGAACCGAGGACTCGTGTTGCTGCTACTACACCTGTGGAATTCCTCTTCCAAGAGGAACGGCCGGGCTATCTGCGTCTCTCAACAGAAAGATAAGGAGACAGCAGATTTTCACACCTGGCAACATTTAGAGTGCTTGTGCGCTTATACTGCAACATTTGGTGCGCGGCGTTTTTCTTGCTTTGCTCAACTGGGGATGGGCAACTTGAGCTCTTACCCAGTAGGGGTTTTCATACCAGAATGAAAGACACCAGGGCTTTTTTTTGGAGCAAAAACTCCTTTGCATATTAGGGCACACCCCCTGATGTAGCCAATCCTCCAAGAGCTCCTTTGCATATTAGGGCACACCCCCCCCGATGTAGCCAATCCTCCAAGAGCTGCTTTGCACATTAGGGCACACCTCCCCCGATGTAGCCAATCCTCCAAGAACTCCTTTGCATATTAGGGCACACACCCTGATAGCCAATCCTCCAAGAGCTCCTTTGCATATTAGGCCACACACCTCTGATGTAGCCAATCCTCCAAGAGCTTCCAGGGCTCTTCTTACAGGGCCTATTGTAAGCTCTTGGAGGATTGGCTACAACAGGGGTGTGTGGCCTCATGTCAAAGGAGTTCCTGCTACAAAAAAAAAAACAGAGAGAGAGAGAGAGAGAGAAAAGGAGAGAGAGAGAGAGACAGAAAGAGAGAGAGAGAGAGAGAGAGAGAGAGAGAAAGAAAGAAAGAAAGAAAGAAAGAAAGAAAGAAAGAAAGAAAGAAAGAAAGAAAGAAAGAAAGAAAGAAAGAAAGAAAGAAAGAAAGAAAGAAAGAAATCTAGGACCTAACCCAGATGTGGTAGCCAGGGCTTTTTTTTTTTTACCAGGAACTCCTTTGCATATTAGGCTCCACCCCACTGATGTAGCCAATCCTCCTGGAGCTTACAGCAGGCCCTGTGCTAAGAGCCCTGGAAGCTCTTGGAGGATTGGCTGCATCAGAAGAGTGTGGCCTAATATGCAAAGGTGTTCCTGATACAAAAAAAGCCCTGGTGGTAGCAATTTGATTAACCGGGTATCTCTAAGACCAGAGCTGGAAACAGGAAAAGCCTGACCTGACTTTGGAACCAGACCCTGTGAGTTTTGATGGGTGGTGATGAGAAAGTTGACAGCGGAAAGGACTCGAAGGTTATTTTTGCGGCCTGAAAAGTATTATGCGCATAACCGGAAGACTGTACAATTACAGCTATGTATCCAGTCATTCTCTTCCTCAGTAAATTCTTATGCCACCGTAGAGCAGCCAAGCCCCCGAGACAAGGGGGGGGGGTGGTTCTCCCAACATGGAGGTTCCCAACCTGCCAGCCTGCTTTGGGCCAGCGGGGCGAACCTCCCCCAACATCATCGGCACAATGATGTAACCTGAAAGTGATGCCATTGCGCCGGCGATGCTGCGCACCGGCTGCTCTAGGTGTTTCTGGGGAAACTCTATGGTTTTCCTGGACGCTCTAGCAATTTTTTTGGGGGGACACTCTATGGTGCAATAGGTACGATGACGTCACTTCCGGAGGCCACGGTGGACTTGGCATCCCTATGCCACCAGCAGATACACTTTTCCAATTAAGAATATTAAAAGTGTACTTAACCTTGAACTGCTGGCACGCCTTGTTATAATTAAAGACAGCCTTTAGAAGAAGAAGAAGAATTGCAGATTTATACCCCGCCCTTCTCTCTGAATCAGAGACTCAGAGAGGCTTACAATCTCCTATATCTTCTCCCCCCACAACAGACGTCCTGTGAGGTGGGTGGGGCTGAGAGGGCTCTCACAGCAGCTGCCATTTCAAGGACAACTCCTACGAAAGCTATGGCTGACCCAGGGCCATTCCAGCAGCTGCAACGGGAGGAGTGGGGAATCAAACCTGGTTCTCCCAGATAAGAGTCCGCACACTTCACCACTACACCAAACTCTTAACACTCTTAGTTAATGAACTGGAGGAGGGGGGGATATTTGGGAGATACAGGAAATCTATTTTCGGACGAAGCCGTAGGTATAAAAAGCCCGTTCTCTATTATACAGCAAGCAGAAAAGAAAATGCAAGGATGGGTAATTTTCTATTACAGTTAGATAGGAAGGCAAATATTTGAGGGATCAGTAAATGAAATAGATAAGGATTTGAATAAACGTGTTTCGGTGGCCTAATCTTTTTGTAAATTACAAAATTGTAATCGGTTCGAGAAGCACAGGAGAAAAATGCTACCCGGCGATATTTGATGAGGAACAAAACAATCCAGATTGAGAATAGAATTGCAGCTCCGTTGAAGAAAAAATAAAAGATAAGTGGCAAAGGATGCTGGTCCCATTATCGGTTTTAAAAAAGAGCAAATTGTTTTTGCATACGCACAAAACATAGGCTCCTTTTTCCTGGAGGCAGTTATTTTCTCACTACACGTTAAGGCCCCTTGTGAGATAAGAGAACCATAAAAGCAGGGTTTGGCAAGAGGCTAGTGAGGGGGGAGACGCAGAATTCCTGGGGCGATTTCCAAGGCAAAAGTAGTCAGCCGTGTTGGTCTGAAGCAGTAGAACAAAGCAGGAGTCAAGTGGCACCTTTAAGACTAACCAAGTTTTATTCAGAACATAAGCTTTCGTGTGCTTTAAGCACACTTCATGAGACGAGGAATCAGGCAGAGTGCGTAGAGCTACATATGGCTGGTAGGCAGTGGTTTAGAATGCAAAATGGTACAGATTTAAGATCCAGTGACAGAATAGTAAAATTAGCAGCATAGTAAAATTAACAAATTGAGCAAACCTTTGATCTGAGTAACATGAGCATGGGAAACCAATAAAGCAGTAACATGTCAAAATGTGAGAATGTCTGTTAATCACTCTATTGTTATAAGCCTGGGCCAAATTGAGAGCATTTCTTTCTCAGAAGTTTTTCCCATCCAACTAATTTACCTTTTAACACTTTGCTATTAGAAGAAAAATACATTAAAATATAGTGGAAGATGAGTTTAGTATACGTAATGAAATAAACAGCCAATCTCCCTATTTGAGTATGTCAGTACAGCTAAAAGAGAAATACATTGGAAACCACTGCCTGCCAGCTATATGCAGCTCTGCTCACTGTACCTGATTCACTGTACCTCATGAAAGCTGACATGCTGAATAAAACTTGGTTGGTTTTAAAGGTGCTACTTGACTCCTACTTTGTTCCAAGGCAAAAGGTTGTCAAACGGGAAGACTGCCCACTAAATAAAGTTAAATTTGCGTACATATTTATATACCCCCAAGGCTTTTTTAAAAGCAGGAACGCACAGGTACACAGTTCTGGCTGGCTTGGTGTCGGGGGTGTGGCTTAATATGCAAATGAGTTTTCACTGGACTTTTTCTACGAAAAAGCCCTATGTGAAACAACAGTGACATCGGGGTGTGTGGCCTAATATGCAAATGAGTTCCCTGCTGGGCTTTTTCTACCAAAAAGCCCTACTCAAAACAATGGCTCATGTAGAGGCATGGCCTAATATGCAAATAACCTACCTTGGGTGTGGCCTAATATGCAAATGAGTTCCTGATAGGTGTTTTCTACCAACCCCCCCACCACAAAACATCCATGTTCTCCAGGGGAACTGATCTCTGTGATCTGGAGATGAGCTATAATTCCAGGGGATCCCCAGGTCCCACCTATGACACAATGGATTCCTCACGTTCTGAGAATGGATTTTATATCCATTTATGATCAGTGCCCTTTCCCCAAATAATCCTAGCAACAGATGAAAGTGCAGAGAATCTACAGCCAACTACCTTCCCAGAACTACATTTCCCAGAGCTCCCTGGAACAAGGTAGTGAACCAGAGAGTTGCACTGTAGACATGTCCTTCCCAAGCAGCAAACCAATCCAGGCCTGCATGCGATGTGAAGTTTCACTGCATGCTGTAGGTGGCGCTGCTCATCTCTTATTCAGCAATCCCACCCTCATTCAACCTTTAGATATCTTTTTTTAATGGTATTATAATTTCTCATGGAGCACAATTTTGTGTTGTAAGCAGAGATGGAATTCTAGCAGGAGCTCCTTTGCATATTAGGCCACAAACCCCTGATGTAGTCAATCCTCCAAGAGCCTCTCTGCCCTGTTGTTGGCCCTCCAGAGGAACTGGCCGGCCACTGTGTGACACAGGATGCTGGACTAGATGGATCTTCACTGGTTTGATCCAGCAGGGCTTTTCTTATGTTCTTAGGAAGGCCTCAGCCTCTCTGCCCTGTTGTTGGCCCTCCTGAGGAACTGGTCAGCCACTGTGTGAGACAGGATGCTGGACTAGATGGACCCTTACTGGTCTGATCCAGCAGGGCTCTTCTGATGTTCTTAGGAAGGCCTCAGCCACCATGCCCTGTTGTTGACCTTCTGGAGGAACTAGTTGTCCATATTGTGAGACAGGATGCTGGACTAGATGGACCACTTGTCTGATCCATCAGGGCTCTTCTGATGTTCTTAGGAAGGCCTCAGCCTCTATGCCCTGTTGTTGGCCCTCCAGAGAAACTGGTTGGCCACTGTGTGAGACAGGAGGCTGGACTAGATGGACCACTGGTCTGATCCAGCAGGGCTCTTCTGATGTTCTTAGGAAGACCTCAGCCTCTGCCCTGCTGGCCCTCCAGAGGATTTGGTTGCCACTGTGTGAGACAGGATGCTGGACTGGATGGACCACTGGTCTGATCCAGCAGGGCTCTTCTGATGTTCTTAGGAAGGCCTCAGCCTCTATGCCCTGTTGTTGGCCCTTCAGAGGAACTGGTTGGCCACTGTGTGAGACAGGATGCTGGACTGGATGGACCAATGATCTCATCCAACAGGGCTCTTCTGATGTTCTTAGGAAGGCCTCAGCCTCTATGCCCTGTTGTTGGCCCTCCAGAGGATTTGGTTGGCCACTGTGTGAGAGAGGATGCTGGACTGGATGGACCACTGGTCTGATCCAGCAGGGCTTGTCTGATGTTCTTATTTCTATATTAAAACAGTCTCCGTCTCTGACAAACTTTACATTTGATGGTAACAACTTATTTATGGAGCTCTCTCAGCCTTGGCCTTCCTCATTTTTTTGTGGCCCTAACTGAAGAGAAACAGAAAGTGAGTCTGAAATGGGCCTTATTCCTGGTTCTTTCCAGGAACGACAACATCATCAGTTTCCCCCACATTTCAACGCCTTTGTTTCCAGTGATCCCCTCCTAGCTGGTGTTGTTTGGAAGCAGGAACTGTTTGCATCAGCGTTCCTTTTTTTATGACTTTATTTGAAGGAACCGCAGGACGGAGTGGTTGTCATAGCAGTAGAGGCCAGCCCTCACAGAGACAGAAATGTTCTGGAAATTAGGACAGGGTAGAAAGAGCATAGTCATGCTGAGAGCTGGGCTTAAGCCAGGGTAGGGTTGCCAAGTCCAATTCAAGAAATATCTGGGGACTTTGGGGATGGAACCAGGAGACTTTGGGGGTGGAGCCAGGAGACATTGGGGTGGAGCCAAGATCAAGGCTGTGACAAGCATAATTGAACTCCAAAGGGAGTTCTGGCCACCTTTTCCATTCCTTCCTTCCATAGGAAATAATGGATAGGGGCACCTTCTTTTGGGGCTCATAGAATTGGACCCCCTGGTCCAATTTTTTTGAAACTTGGTGGGTATTTTGGGGAGAGGCACTAGATGCTATATTGAAAATTTGGTGTCTCTACCCAAAAAAAACAGCCCCCCCAGAGCCCCAGATACCTACAGATCGATTCTTCATGACTTTCTATAGAATAAATCTTCATAGGGAATAACAGAGTTCCCAGCAGACATTTCCCTCCCCTCCCCCTGCTTTCTGACGACCCTGAAGCGGGGGGAGGGCCTCCAAACCGGGGGATCCCCTGCCCCCACCTGGGGATTGGCAACCCTAAGCCAGGGCAATGGACTTTCCTATAGCTTTCGAGGGCCAAAAGAGACATGAGGTTTGTACTTGCGGTCACCACGGGGTCTTGAAGCCATACACCAGCTCCAAGTACCTTAGGGGCTCTAGAAAAGGGCGAGAGACCATTTAGGGAGCCCCTATTATTATGCTTCAATGATTTAGCTTTTGTCTCTTTAACTTTAAGAACATAAGAACACAAGAGAAGCCATATTGCATCAGGCCAATGGCCCATCCAGTCCAACACTCTGTGTCACATAAGAACATAAGAGAAGCCATATTGCATCAGGCCAATGGCCCATCCAGTCCAACACTCTGTGTCACATAAGAACATAAGAGAAGCCATGTTGGATCAGGCCAATGGCCCATCCAGTCCAACACTCTGTGTCACATAAGAACATAAGAGAAGCCATATTGCATCAGGCCAATGGCCCATCCAGTCCAACACTCTGTGTCGCACAGTGGCCAAAAAAAAGGAGGTTCACAAGTGGGGCTAGAAGCCTAGTGAAAGCTGCTTTTAAAAAAGCCCTGGGGGTATATAAATATGTACACAAATTTAACTTTATTGATTGGGCAGTCTTCCGTTTGACGACCTTTTGCCTTGGAACAAAGTAGGAGTCAAGTGGCACCTTTAAGAGTAGGAGTAATGAAGGCTAGGAAGGCAAATATTTCAGGGATCGGTAAATTAAATAGATAAGGATTTGAATAAACGGTGGCCTAGTCTTTTTGTAAATTACAAAATTGTAATCGTTTGAGAAGAGCAGGAGAAAAATGATACCCGGCGATATCTGATGAGGAACAAAACAATCCAGATTAAGAATAGAATTGCAGCTCCGTTGAAGAAAAAAAAAAAGATAAATGGCAAAGGCACCTTCTTTGGGGGCTCATAGAATTGGACCCCCTGGTCCAATCCTTTTGAAACTTGGAAGGTGATTTGAGGAGAGGCTTCGGATGCTATGCCGCAAATTTGGTGCCTCTACCTCAAAAACCAGCACCCCCACCAGCCCCAGGTACCCGTGGATCAATTCTCCCTTATGCCCTATGGAATTGGTCTCCATAGGGAATAATGGAGTGTCCAGTCGACATTTCTCCCCCCCCCCCACTTTCTAATGGCCCTGTAGTGGGGGGAGGGCCTCCAAACCAGGGGATCTCCTGCTTCCACCTGGGGATTGGCAACCCTATGGAGATCTCCAAGCCCCACCTGGAGATTACAACAATAAACAAAGACCATGGAATTGTTAAGGACACCAAATTTATGAATAAAGATTACTTTGTACCCTTATATAAAATCTCAGTGCTTTTTTTGTAGCAGGAACTCCTTTGCCTATTTGCCAATCCCCAGGTGGGGGCAGGGGATTCTCTGGTTTGGAGGCCCTTCCCCCGCTTCAGGGTCATCAGAAAGCGGGGGGAGGGGAGGGGAATGTCTGCTGGGCACTCTATTATTCCCTATGGAGACTGATTCCCATAGGAAATAATGAAGAATTGATCTGTGGGGCTCTGGGGCTCACGGGGGGCTGGTTTTTTTGAGGCAGAAGCACAATATTTGCAGCATTGCATCCGGTCATTCTCCTAAAAACACCCTCCAAGTTCCAAAGAGATTGGACCAGGGGGTCCAATTCTATGAGCCCCCAAAGAAGGTGCCCCTGTCCTTCACTATTTCCAATGGAGGGGAGGCATTTAAAAGGTGTGCGGTCCCTTTCAATGTGATGAAATGGGCTCCACCCCCAAAGTCTCCTGGCTTCACCCCCAAAGTCCCCAGATATTTCTTTAATTGGACTTGGCAACCTTAATTAGGCCGCACCTCCTGATGTAGCCAATCCTCCAAGAGCTTATAGCTGGGTTTCCCAAACTTTTCTTTCCCGTGGCCTGGTTATTTTTACACTTCTCCTTTGTGACCCACTAAAATTTGGGGGTGGAGCCAGGAGACAGGAATTATGTCATTTCTTGTGGTGTCAAGGGCCAAGTGATGTCACTTCTGGGGCACACTAAACCAAAACTCCACCTTTTCCTGTGATGTCACTTCCAGTGTGGCCAGGGCACTAGAAGCCCTCCCAATGTTGCTTCCCCCCCTCCCAGCACCAAGAATACAGACAGAGCATCACTTGCAGGGAAAGAAAGAAAGAAAGAAAGAAAGGAAGAAAGAAAGAAAGAAAGAAAGAAAGAAAGAAAGAAAGGAAGGAAGGAAGGAAGGAAGGAAGGAAGGAAGGAAGGAAGGAAGGAAGGAAGGAAGGAAGAAAGAAGAAAGAAAGAAAGAAAGAAAGAAAGAAAGAAAGAAAGAAAGAAAGAAAGAAAGAAAGAAAGAAAGAAAGAAAGAAGAAAGAAAGAAAGAAAGAAAGAAAGAAAGAAAGAAAGCCTTCCTCACCATCAGATGACCCCAGCCAGCAACAATTCTGCCCAGGGGTCATTTGGTAAAAAACATAGCTACTGGAATGCCCACTCCCTGCCTCTCCCAGCTGAAAAAAAACACACACATCCTTCTTTGCTGTCCAGGCCTCCCGGGGAAATCTCCCCAAAAGAACATACTGGAAGGCACAGGAAAGCTCATACCTTGAAAAACACTTCATGGGTCTAAAGTGCCAGTGGACGCCAGCTTTTCTCTGCATAGCAGAGAGATGGGGGAAGGAAGGAAGCCAAACGGAGCTCAGGCTTTGCAGCCTGTGTCAGTCTTCAAGGCTAGCTGTTATCTGCACAACAGAGACGGGGGAAGGAAGGAAGCCAAATGGAGCGCAGGCTTTGCAGCATTTGTCAGTCTTCAAGGCTAGCGTTTCTCTGCACAACAGAGACGGGGGAAGGAAGGAAGCAGAGCAGAGGTCATGCTTTGCTGGGGGTGGGGCTAGCTTTGCTGGGGGCGGGGCTAGCTTTGGCTTTTCTTGTGACCTGGTAGTGAGGCTTCGGTACCGGGCCATGATCCTGCAAATGGGAAACGCTGGCTTAGAGAGCTCTTTGTACAAGGCCTACTGTAAGCTCCAGGAGGATTGGCTACATCAGTGGGGTGTGGCCTAATATGCAAAGGAGATCCTGCTACAAAAAAGTCCTGCAGTTCATATTAAGCTCAAGTATATCTGGTTTATAAACACGGTCCACTTCAGCCACTCACCCCAGAAAGCTTGTGAGAAGCGGCGTGTCTCACAGTGGATGGGAAAGGGTTGCCCCCCAGACTTTTTAAAAACAGCTCCCCGACTTTAGAGATCCTGGCTACGCCCTTTCCTGGCATTCATTGCCCCAACGGTTGGCTTTTCCCAGGCAAAACATTTCCTCAGAACTGTCTGTCCAACCAGCTGCCTCATCAGGCAAATATCTCACCAATAGGAATGAATCATGTAACCTCCTCATTTGAAGGATGGTTGAGGGAACACCCTGTGTTGTTGGCCGGACACAAATCATGATGGCTGAGAGCCAGAACGTTGCTGTTTTTCAAGAGGGAAGTCTGCATTTCCTGGGTCTGATTTATGTTTTCTTGAAGCTGAACGGCTTCTAAAAAAAAAAAAAAATGAGATTGTATGCTGGTACTATAAGTACCATACAGTTTTTCCCTTCCAAAATGCTAGAGCGGCTGGGAAAAACATAGAGTATTCCCAGAAATGCCTGGAGTGGCCGGCACATGACATTGCGATGATGTCACTCGCAGGTGATGTCATTACCAGAGGCTGGGGGATGACTTGGCAACCCTTAAGGCAGAGTATAAATACTAATAATCGGGCCTTGAATTCAGCAGGAGCTCACAGGAGCATAGCTCCTGAACCTTTCTGAGGGTTCCCCCTTTTCTTCCCCACCTACCTTGTCCCTTGAAGAGCAGGTGTAGCTGCATAACAATCCCTGGATTAGGAGAGCAGGCAGCCAGCCAGCCACCAGGGGCTTTGCCACACCCCCAGCAGCCCTCATTAACCCCTGGAGAAGCCCACGCCCCACCCTTTCTCCACTTCTGATGTGATTTTGGGCAGCAGGCAGCTTGCTGGCCTTTTGATTGGGGACAGGCAGCCCAGGAGAGCCCTAGGTGAGCAAGGCCTGCTTGGGCTGGCTGGATCTCTAGCCAGCCCAAGCAGGCCTCGCTTGCCCGGGGCTCTCCTTTCTTGCATCGGGTTGCTTTTGGCTGGTGGGAGGCAGCATGTGCTAATGAGTTACGCTCATGAGCTCGACCACCTATTTTTCTACAAAATGGCCCCTGCTAATAATGCTAATAATAATATTAATAAGAAAACTTTTGGGAGGGAGGGAAGGAAGTGGTCTGGACTTTGGAGCACAAAAGTGGAAGGTGAGGAAAGGGTTAAGTCCTTTGCTTCCTCAGACTCGTCACTTGTTTGCATCCCATTCATGTTTATTCAGAAGTGAGTTCTTTTTGTTCCTCTGATACGTAAACACCGAATTACAGCCTTCCTTGGTTATATTAATTTGTGTGCTCTGCTTAGGCTGGGTCAGTTGGGTTTTAACCGGTCTTGTTTAGCCACGTTAACATTTTGGCATGATCAAAAGGCTGGAGGTAAATATTCCTATGCACAACAATAAATTATTACCTCCCTTCCACTACCTTCCAATACTGCAAAGACCAGGGCTTTTTTTTTTTTTTTTGTAGAAAAAGCCCAGTAGGAACTCATCTGCATACTAGGCTACACGCCCCTGACCCCAAGCCAGCTGAAACTGCATTCCTGTGTATTCCCGCTTAAAAAAAAAAAGGGTAGGGCTGCTAAGTCCGCGGCCAGGGTGGGGTTCTCCTGCCCTGGAGGCCCCCAACCCGCCAGCCCACATTGGGCCAGTGGGGGGAACCTCCCCCGACATTGCCGATGCGATATGATGTCACCTGGATGTGACGTCATCGTGTCGGCAATGTCTTTTGCCGGCCGCTCTAGCCATTTCCGGGAAAGCTCTATGGTACCATAGAGTTTTCCCCTCCCAAATCACTGGAGCATCTGGGGAAACCATAGAGTGTTCCCAGAAATGCCTAGAGCGGCCGTCATGGGACGTCCCTCCACTGGAAATAATGAAGGATAGGGCTGGTGTGATGTCATTGCGCCACATGTGTGAAGCAAGTCCCCAGCCAGAGCCTGCAGTAGTCTTGGCAACCGTTAAAAAAAGCCCTGGTAAAGACCAAACCATTTTGCAGCTCCTTTTGCGCACAACATATGAATAGCCCATAAAAGTACTTGAGACTTTTTGGGTTTATTCACCCCCCTCTCTTTTGCCCCTCTTCCACGCAATTGTCCTGCTTCCACTCCCTGCTAAGTGGAGGAGTTCGGAAGGGCCAAACAAAAAGTGGGAAAGAAGTGGGAGGCTGAGCTTGCTTTGCCAGGCTCTCTCAATCACACAGCAGAGCTACTGAGCCAAACCTCTCTTCTTTCTATTGGCTGAGGCTCCACCCCCTCCTGGTCCCCAGGGGAAGAAGAGATGCAAAGAAAACACCTTTAATACCAATGAATGCTAATGTTCTAATCATGTTTTGCTTTAAGTTTTTTAAACAAAATATTTGTGTTTTTTCTGTGTCCTCTAGAAGTTTATCTCTGCTGCCTGGCATTACATTTTATGACACACGCGGCCCAACCCAACTATGTCTCATTTATGTCAGATCCAGTCCTCGTAACAAATAAGCTCAACACCCCTCGGGTTCCCCAGTCCCCTGCGGGCTCCAGCGGGGGATTTGCACAAAGCGCACACAGTGCGATGACATCACCCGGATGTGATGTCATCACACCGGTGACATCCCACGCCAGCTGTTCTAGGCGTTTCCAGGAAAACTCTATGGTTTTCCTGGATGCTCTAGCAATTTGGGAGGGGAAACTCTATGGTACCTCACTGGCACTGCCACCGAGAAGGCCCTTGCTCTTGTAGAGCTCAGTATGGCCTCCCTTGGTTCGGGGATGGATGACAGATTTTGCCTCCCCGAAAGCACTTCTTGTAGGGAATGCCAGCCTCCAGGTGGGACCTGGGGATCTCCCAGAATTCCAGCTCATCTCCAGACTACAGAGATTAATTCTCCTGGAGAAAATGACTACTTTGGAAGGTGGTATTCTTCCCCTCTGAATCCCTGTATTCTCCAGGCTCCAGCCCCAAATCTCCAGGTGTTTCCCAACCCAGAGTTGGCAACCCTGCCCCCTGTCCCCCACGTAGGGTTGCCAAGTCCAATGTAAGAAATATCTGGGGACTTTGGGGGTGGAGCCAGGAGACTTTGGGGGGTGGAGCCAGGAGCAAGGTTGAGACAAGCATGACTGACCTCTGAAGGGAGTTCTGGCCATCACATTGAAAGGGACCACACACCTTTTAAATGCCTTCCCTCTGCTGGAAATAATAAAGGATAGGGGCACCTTCTTTGGGGGTTCATAGAATTTGACCCCCCCAGTCCAATCTTTTTGAAACTTGAGGGGGGTTTTGAGGAGAGGCACTGATGCTGCATATGTGGTGCCTCTACCTCAAAAAACATTCCCCCCCAGAGCCCCAGTTACCCAAGGATCAATTCTCCATTATACCCTATGGGAATCAGTCTGCGTAGGGAATAATGGAGTGCCCAGCAGCCATTTCCCTCACCCTGCCCTGCTTTGATGACTCTCAAACAGGGGGAGGGCCTCCCAACTGGAGGATCCCCTGCCCCCACCGGGGAATTGGCAACCCTACGCCCTCCCCAGCATCCATTTTCTCCAGGGCAACTGATCTCTGCAGTCTGTAGACGCGCTGTAATTCCAGGAGATCTCCAGGCCCCACCTGGAGGCTGGCATCCCTTGTTCCCAGGCTCCACCTCCAAATCTCCAGGGCTTTCCCCCCCTCAGAGTTGGCAACCACACGACAAGCCAGTTTGAAAGTAAGTGGACCTTCAGCAAGTTACACCTCAGGCTTGCAGGTAATTATACCATTATGGGCTGTATCAACAGAAGTATAGTGTCCAGATCACGTGATGTGATGGTATCGCTTCACTCTGGTCTGGTAAGACCTCACCTGGAGTCTTGTGTTCAGTTTTGGGCACCACATTTTAAGAAGGATCTAGACAAGCTGGAAGGGGTCCAGAGGAGGGCGACGAAGATGGTGAGGGGTCTGGGGACCAGGTCCTATGAGGAAAGGTTGAAGGAGCTGGGGATGTTTAGCCTGGAGAGGAGGCGGCTGAGAGGTGATAGGATCACCACCTTCAAGTACTTGAAGGGCTGTCCTAAAGAGGATGGTGTGGAATTGTTTTTTGTGGCCCAGGAAGGTAGGACCAAAACCAATGGGTTGAAATTAAATCAAAAGAGTTCCCGGCTCAACATTAGGAAGAACCTCCTGACCGTTAGAGCGATTCCTCAGTGGAACAGGCTTCCTTGGTTGGTGGTGGGCTCTCCTTCCTTGGAGGTTTTTAAACAGAGGCTGGATAGCCATCTGACAGCGATGAAGATCCTGTGAATTTGGGGGGAGGTGTTTGTGAGTTTCCGGCATTGTGCTGGGGGTTGGACTAGATGACCCTGGAGGTCCCTTCCAGCTCTATGATTCTATTACTGTTAAGAGCGGTTCCTCAGTGGAACAGGCTTCCTCCTAGGGAGGTGGTGGGCTCTCCTTCCTTGGAGGTTTTTAAACAGAGGCTAGATGGCCCTCTGACAGCAATGACGATCCTGTGAATTTAGGGGGAGGTGTTTGTGGGTTTAGAGCGGTTCCTCAGTGGAACAGGCTTCCTCCTCGGGAGGTGGTGGGCTCTTCTTCCTTGGAGGATTTTCTACCAAGGCTAAATGGCCATCTGACAGCAATGAAGATCCTGTGAATTTAGGGGGAGGTGTTTGTGAGTTTCCTGCATTGTGCAGGGGGTTGGACTAGATGACCCTGGAGGTCCCTTCCAACTCTATGATTCTACGATTCTATGATGTTGTTTTGCAAAAGCTATTTTTGGGCTCCAGCGATGGTGGCACAGCAATTTCTCCCTCTAATTGTGCCATTCGGCTCAGCTGGGAAAAGGCCCTGGGTACCTCCTGAGCACTTAGGAGCCCAGCCTCCCTCCGTGTTCCGGCTGCCATGGCAACCTCTGTTTATCACAGACGAGGAGGTAAGCCTGTTCCATCCCTCCCTGGGTAGCATTGCCAGGCCTCCCTTTTTATCAAAGCAAACAGGCCTCCCTTCGCCAAAGCGGATTTAATTGCCAGTTCTGGAAATTATCAGGCTGCCTGTTTGGAGGAGCAGGGAAGATTAACCTTGAGAACGCCGCAGATTAGGCGGAAAGAAGCCATGGTTTTTTTGATCCACACGCTAACATTTTTTCTCTTGGATTTTCACTTGGCCCAAACTAACAGGAACAACAATTCTGCTTCCCCTTCCTCCCCACCAAATTAGGGTTGCCAACTCCCTCCTGGTAGGGTTCTCAGGTCCCGCCTGGTCACCAGCCCCCGCCAGTTAATAGCTAGGTTGGGGGGCTTGATTCAGCCCCCGGGCCGCATGGATTAGGACAGTGGTCTCCAACCGTTTTGGCACCAGGGACCGGTTTTGTAGAAGACCATTTTTCCATGGACCGGGAGTGGGGGGCAATGGTTTCAGGATGATACAATTGTGCACTTTATTTCTATTAGTTTGGTGTGGTGGTTAAGTGTGCGGACTCTTATCTGGGAGAACCAGGTTTGATTCCCCCCTCCTCCTCTTGCACCTGCTGGAATGGCCTTGGGTCAGCCATAGCTGTCGCAGAGTTGTCCTTGAAAGGGTGGCTTCTGGGAGAGCCCTTTCGGCCCCACCTACCTCACAGGGTGTTTGTTGTGGGAGAGGAAGGTAAAGGAGATTGTGAGCCGCTCTGAGATTCTGAAATTCAGAGTAAAGGGCGGGGTGTAAATAGAACGTCATCGTCTTATTCTTAGTATTATTACATTGTAATATATAATGAAATAATTATACAACTCATGGCCTTGTTGTTAACAGGCTACGGACCAGGACCGGTTCACGGACTAGGCGTTGGGGACCCCTGGATTAGGGTATCCATTCCCACACCCACCCACTTCCCTTCTCTTCTCAAATGTTCAGCCAAGATCTTGGAGAACACTGAGTGTCTTTCATATGCATCAGCAGTGGTGGTGAAGTCACAACTGACTTTATGGTGTCTTTCCGTGGGGTTTTCAAGGCAAGAGATGACTGGAATACTTTTGTTAATATAGCAGAGTTTGCCAGTTATAGAAGTGGGACACGGAGCGTAGTCAAGAAATCTCCCAAAGAAACGTATTGCCAAAAAAAAAGAAAGAAAGAAAGAAAGAAAGAAAGAAAGAAAGAAAGAAAGAAAGAAAGAAAGAAAGGAAGGAAGGAAGGAAGGAAGGAAGGAAGGAAGGAAGGAAGGAAGGAAGGAAGGAAGGAAGAAAGAAAGAAAGAAAGAAAGAAAGAAAGAAAGAAAGAAAGAAAGAAAGAAAGAAAGAAAGAAAGAAAGAAAGAAAGAAAGAAAGAAAGAAAGAAAGAAAGAAAGAAAGAGGTAGACTTCCATTTCTTCAAATAGATCCAGACACTCTCCCCCACCCCATCTGAGGCCCACAAATCATGTCACTGCTTCCTCACCTTTACCCTGTTGGAATATCGTTGAAGCTTGGAATCTGACCGAACGAGACAAGCTACGGTTGAAAATGCCTAACCGGGCAAACCACCAGCTTGCTCTTACCCTGTGATTTACTCTCTGCAGAAGTGCCCTGGTAATGATGTCCTGCGGAACTGGTAAAACTGGATGCTAAGTCCTCCCTGAGCCAGAGTTATGCCACTTGTGACAAAAAGCAAACAAAAAAGCCCATAATTTTCATAGAGTTCTTCGACTCCTTACAATTATTTCCCTTTAGGTAGACCCAAGCGGGCAGCCGCGTTGGACTGAAGCAGTTGAACGAAGCAGGAGTCAAGTGGCACCTTTAAGACCAACCAAGTTTTATTCAGAACGGAAGCTTTCGTGTGCTCATCAGACGAGGGGATCAGGGATTGTGGGCCGAAATACAAGCGGTTTGTTGATTAAGTACGCAGACTGATCGCATGGTAAACCGGCGTGGCTTGGCCGTTTGGCAGAATGATGTTTATAATGCATAGATTGATGCTGATAAGTAAATTAGGTGGACTACAACTAGGAAATACACGTCCTTTTGTGATTCACCTAGATTTACAGCAACACCAATTGGCGGAGGACTTTGTTACCGTTTATGGCTGTCCAGACCAAATGGCCAAGCCCGCTGGTTTACCATGCGACCAGTCTGCATACTTAATCAACAAACTGCTTGTATTTCAGCCCACAATGCCTGATCCCCTCGTCTGATGAGGTGTGCTTAGAGAGCCCACGGAAGCTGACGTTCTCAATAAAACTTGGTTGGTCTTCAAGGTACCACTTGACCCCTGCTTCGTTCAATTATTTCCCTTGACGCTTGAGGAATTCGACGATGTTTCGATCGTTACACATTTCGGCGTCGTTTCCCACAGGTCCCCATCTCATTGGGCCCCGACTGCAAGCTGCTTTGAAATCTTTCTTTGAGATGAAGAGTAGGGGGCAGAAATGTTTTGGCAAAGAAACAAATATTTTGGCAGAACTCGCAGGGCACTCTAGCCTGAGTGGCTTAAGTGGTTTGCTGGGGCCTGAGACCAAAGTTTACAGCGGTGACTAAGTACAGCTGTTGGATGCTGAGGCAAACTCTGCCGAACGGATAAAACCAGAGACGGTGTCTACTGGGCCTGTTACCTCAATACAGGCCTGTTACCTCAATACAGGCCTTTTTTTGTAGCAGGAACTCTTTTGCATATTAGGTCACAGCCTCCTATGGCTGCCAAGCCCCTGGTCCGGGCAGGGAATCCCCCCCCCCCCGGGAGGTTCCCAACCTGCTGACTTACATTGGGCCGGCGGGGGGAACCTCCCCCTACATCGCTGGCATGGTGACGTCACCCGGAAGTGACGTCATCAGAATGCCAGTGCCTGCGCGGGGCCGCTCTAGGCGTTTCCAGGAAAACTCTGTGGTTTTCCCGGACGCTCTAGCCATTTGGAAGGGAAAACTGTGGTACAATAGGTACCATAGAGTTTTAACCTCCCAAGTGGCTAGAGCGTCCAGGAAAACCATCAAATTTTCCCGGAAATGCTTAGAGCGGCCCCGCGTGGGCCCCACCATTTTGATGATGCCACTTCCGGGTGACATCATTGCAAAGCGTGTGTGCATCGCATGTACGAAAGTCCCCCGCTATGGGAAGCTGGGGACTTGGCAACCCTACACCCTCCTGATGTAGCCAATCCTCCTGGAGCTTACGGTAGGCCCTGTACTAAGAGCCCTGTAAGCTCTTGGAGGATTGGCTGCATCAGGGGGGAGTGGCCTAATATGCAAAGGAGTTCCTGCCACAAAAAAAAGCCCTGCCTCAGCGGCATGGAACCTCCATTCTGTCTCTCTCCTGTAACCCAAGAATCTGTGGTCATATCTAAGGAGGTGACAGCTACTTTTCATGCCACGATTACCCTTGTCTCACCCAACTTTGGGATTCCTGCAGTGGCTTCTGAGGCTGCCAATCTCCAGAGGAGACCTGGAGATATCCTGGTATTACCACCAATCTCCAGACGGCAGAGATCTATTCCCGTGGAGAAAACGGCAGCTTTGAAGGATGGCGTCTTTGGTGTCAACATCTCTGTTGAGTTCCCACGCTTTCCCAACCTCTGCCATCCCCCTGGCTTTGCTCCCCCAAACCTCCAGGCAGTAGAACAAAGCAGGAGTCAAGCTGCATATTTAAGACCAGCAAAGTTTTATTCAGAATGTCAGCATTCATGTGCATGCCCACTTCTTCAGACGAGGAATGAAGTGCAGTGAGCAGAGCTACATATAGCTTGTGGGGTTTGGAATGCAAAGTGGTACAAAGTTAAAAATCTAATAGTAGAATAGCAAAATTAACAAATTCAGAAAACCTTTGGCATCAGCTGGATGTCATGCCTTGAATAAATCTTTGTCCTTGTTTGGTGTGGCCGGTTTGGTGTAGTGGTTAAGTGTTATGCAGGAATGCTCTGGCATTTGGGTAAACTCTATGGTTTTGAGGGTGAAGTCATAGAGTTCCACCCAGATACCAGAGTGCCCCCACGTGATGTCCCCATCCACTCCCAGAATGCCTCCCAAATCCTTCCGCCTGATGGGTGAGGGGATCTGGCGACCCTAATGAAAACTCATACCTTGAATAAATCTTTGTCTGTCCTTGTTTGGTGTAACCAGTTTGGTGTAGTGGTTAAGTGTGCAGACTCTTATCTGGGAGAACCGGGTTTGATTCCCCTCTCCTCCACTTGCAGCTGTTGGAATGGCCTTGGGTCAGCCATAGCTATCGCAGGAGTTATCCTTGAAAGGGCAGCTTCTGTGAGAGCCCTCTCAGCCCCGCCCACCTCACAGGGAGGTGAAGATAAAGGAGATTGTAGGCCACTCTGAGTCTCTGATTCAGAGAGAAGGGCGGGGTATAAGTCTGCAATTCTTCTTCTTCTTTTGGTCTTAAAGGTCCCACTGGACTAAGAAGATGTCTCTAATATGCTTTGTGGACATACATAACACTCCCAAGAAGGGGTATAAAATTACAAGTACAGGGGAAGGCAATAGCAAACCACCCCGTAAAAAGTCTGTCGTGAAAACGTTGTGAAAGGAACGTCGCCCCAGAGCTGGAAACGACTGCTGCTTGCGCACCTTGACCTTTCTTACTAACAGACAGGGCCCTTTTTTTGCAGAAAGAGCCCAGCAGGAACTCATTTGCATATTAGAGCACACCCCCTGATATCACCATTGTTTCACAGGAACTATTTGCCCAGCAGGAACTATTTGCATACTAAGCCACACCCCCTGGCACCAAGCCGGCCGGAACTGCGTTCCTGTGTGTTCCTGCTCAAAAAAAGCCCCGCCAACAGGTAATGGCAGGGACTGTTTCTGTATGGTTGCTTATGAATGAAACTTCTGCTTAGGTGCGATACTATAAGGCAGGGGTCGCCTTTCCTGGTGCCCACAAAGTCTTTCAGAATGTGGGTGTGGCCAGGGTCAGTCCTGCAGCAAGGCAAACTAGGTAATCTCCCAGGGTGCCAGCCTTCTGGGGGCGCTGATTGGGCACCCCCATGTGACTCCATGATGTTATCAGTGCAGGAGGGAAGGGCATTAGAAGTTAGCCATGTCTAGGGTGCCGGAGAGTCTAGGGGCGACCCTGGGCGGGGTCAGAGTGGGGCTTTTGCCCAGCAAGGCTTTTGGTTGGTCACTGGCGATTTGATTGGCTGCACAGATTTTGGAGAACGTTGCTTTCGCGGTAGCTGCCGCCCCGGCACAAGGAACTTCACTGCGTAACTGAAGGTGAGCTGGTATAACGTGGCAGGACAAAAATGGACGACGCCTTTGACACAACGGCGGGCCGAATCCTCAGCTGATTCAGTATCCTTGTTTCTAAACTACTAGTCCAGGGGTGTTAAACTCATTTGTTACGAGGGCCGGATCTGGCATAAATGAGACCGTGTTGGGCCAGCCCAGGCTATGTTGGGCCGGGCCATGTGTGCACCTATTTAAGATTAGATAGCAGAGAGATAAATTTTATAAAGAACACAGGCACAATTTTTTTTTTTTTTTTAGAACTCAAAACATGCTTAAAACGTTAGCACTCATTGGTCTAAAAGATGCTTTCTTTGTATTTCTCCCATGGGATCCAGGGAACTGGGCAAAGGAAGCTCTGGCTCTTTCCTTCCTTCCTCAGGGTACTGGGGAGGGGGGAGCCTCAGCCAATAGAAGGAAGAGAGGCTTGGCACAGTAGCTCTGCTGTGCGACTGAGAGAGCCTGGCAAAGCAAGCTATTCCTTCCCCCTTCCTCCCCAGGGGAGGAGCCTCAGCCAATGGAGAAAATAGAGGTTTTGCTCTGTAGCTCCTGTGCAATTGAGCAAGCTGTTACGCAGAGGGAAGCAAGAGAGAGGGGGAAGGAAGCAGACAAGAGCCAGTTGCTCGGGGGGGCTGATAGGAGCCCTTCGGGGGCCTGATTCAGCCCCCAAATTGCATGTTTGACACCCCTAAACTAGTAAATCCAAGAGTAGAAAATATACTCATTTTAGCTAAATGTTTCATTCAAGCCCTGGGAGTTTGGGTAATTTACAAGGGACCAGTTGTCTTTGTAGCATATGTATTCATCCTTTTTGGCCTGAATTCTTCCTTTCCTGTTCCCAGTTATGTCTGATAAATGCTACTTGATATCTTTAGGTCAGAGAAGTAGAGTGAGTAAGCAGGGGAAGGGGTCACATTGACCGATCGCGGACCCGTTTGCTCACAAACATGCCCGTTTCGTCCAGCAAAAACTGCCTCCCACTTGAGTGTACCTAGGACAGCTGCCAACACAGCTTCTGCTTTTTGAACTTTAGCCACGCGGTGTATCTGTACATTCAGATTATACCGTTTCCTTTTCTGGAAGGACCTTTCTTGTTCCTGCACGCACCGTGCTTGAACGTTGTAAGGCATTAACAAAGGTACGGTCCTCGGACCCATCGTTAAGGGAACCATCCCGCGGCAGCCAATGGGACTCCTCTGGGGTAAATGGCAGGATGACGGCAGCCCAGTAATTTTGTTAGTGTGACCAGCGCCTATTATTAATGGCTCAGCTGTGCACTGAGGAATCCAGAGCCACATGGCAGAGCTGGGTGGAACGTCAAACGCATTCTGAATAGACCTGTGTCCTTTGTGAATATTTGGAGCTGAGAATCTAAAACCCATGGACAATTCTTTGACCAAACTCTCTCTTTTCCTTTCTGCGTTTTGACCAAGCTCAAAATGGAAGCTCTCTCAGCCACAACTTAGTTGCAAAGCATTTGGTAGGAATGAGGAAGGTCCCTCCGTTTGATGTGCTGGATAAGTGGGTGAACTCTAATCTGGGAGAACCGGGTTTGATTCCCCACTCCTCCACTTGCACCTGCTGGAATGGCCTTGGATCAGACATAGCTCTCGCAGAGCTGTCCTTGAAAGGGCAGCTTCTGGGAGAGCTCTCAGAGCCCCACCCACTTCACAGGGTGTCTGTTGTGGGGGAGGAAGGTAAAGGAGATTGTGAGCCGCTCTGAGACTCTTCGGAGTGGAGGGCAGGATATAAATCCAAAATCTTCATCTACCTCACAGGGTGACTGTTGTGGGGGTGACTGTTTTGGGGGAGGAAGGTAAAGGAGATAGTGAGCCGCTCTGAGACTCTGTGATTTGGAGTGGAGGGCAGGATATAAATCCAATATCCTCTTCTTCTTCTGCATTTATTTATTTATTTGATTCATTTATACCCTGCCTCTCTCTCCGATGGGGATCCAAAGCGGCTTACGCCCCTCTCCTCTTCTCCGTTTTATGCTCGCAACAGCCTTGTGAGGGAGGACAGGCCAAAAGAGTGGGACCGGCCCAAAGTTACTCGATGAGCTTCTGCAGCGCAGATGGGGATTCGAACTCGGGTCTCCCAGATACTAGACCGACTCTTACAACCATTACATCACACTGCTCTGACTCAATAGGCAGTGGACCAGGCTTGCACAGAATGAAGGGGCTAGCACGCACGGTGTTTATTCCAATATAGAGGGCTCCGGGGCTTTTTTTGTAGCAGGAGCTCCTTTGCATATCAGGCCACGCCCCTGATGTAGCCAATCCTCCAAGAGCTTACAGGGCTCTTAGTACAGAGCCTATCATAAGCTTCAAGAGAACTGGCTACATCAGCAGTGTGTGGCCTAATATGCAAAGAAGTTCCTGTTACAAAAAGAGCTGTGGAGGGCTTCCTATATAAACTGTCTGCTTTTTTGAATTCTTGGGAATGTTGTGGAGGAGGAGGAGGAAGAAGAAGGAGGAGAAGGAGAAGAAGAAGAGAAGAAAGAAGAAGGAGAAGAGGAGGAGGAAGGAGAATAAGAAGAAGAGCAGGAGGAGAAGAAGAAGAGGAGGAGGAGAAGAAGAAGAAGAGGAGGAGGAGGAAGAAGGAGAAGGAGAAGAGGAGGAGGAGGAAGAAGGAGAAGAAGAAGAGGAGGAGGAGGAAGGAGGCGGAGGAGGAAGAAGGAGAAGAAGAAGAAGAAGAGGAGGAGGAAGAAGGAAGAAGGAGAAGAAGAAGAGGAGATTGGATTTATACCCCATGCTTCACTTGGGTCATTTTCGCACTCACCTTAATCAGCAGCGACGACCCTCTTCACCGCGCAGGATCTGCGCGGATTTCGCACTAATTGCCGCGGAGCACCCAGAAGAGCCGGAAAGTCCCGGCGCTTTTGCGGCGCAAACGGAAACCGCCAAAAACCAGTTTCCGTTTGCGCCGCAAAAGCGCCGGGACTTTCCGGCTCTTCTGGGTGCTCCGCGGCAATTAGTGCGAAATCCGCGCAGATCCTGCGCGGTGAAGAGGGTCGTCGCTGCTGATTAAGGTGAGTGCGAAAACGACCAAGATGTGCCCTGTGGCACAGAGTGTTAAAGCTGCAGTACTGCAGTCCTAAGCTCTGCTCACAACCTGAGTTCGATCCCCGGTGGAAGCTGGGTTTTCAGGTACCTGGCTCAAGGTTGACTCAGCCTTCCATCCTTCCGAGATCAGTAAAATGAGTCCCCAGCTTGCTGGGGGGGGGGGGAAGTGTAGATGACTGGGGAAGGCAATGGCAAACCACCCCGTAAAAAAGTCTGCCGTGAAAATGTGAAAGCAACATCACCCCAGAGTCAGAAATGACTGGTGCTTGCATGGGGGACCCTTCCTTTCCTTCACTTGGAGTCTCATAGCAGCTGACAACCCCCTTCCCTTCCTCTCCCCACAACAGACACCTTGCGAGGCAGGTGGGGCTGTGAGAGCTCTGAGAGAACTGGGACTGGCCGAAGGTCACACCAGCAGCTGCAAGTGGAGGAGTGGGGAATCCAACCCACTTCTCCCCTATTAGAGTCGGTGCACTTAACCACTACACCAAACTGGCCCCTCTCTCAAGTTCAGGTCCGTTGTTACCATTTTTGTGGCCACACTGTTAACAGCCAGTATGGCAGCGGTTAAAGTGTCGGACTATCTTCTGGGAGTCCCAGATTCAAATTCCCCACTCTGCCCTGGAAGCTTGCTGATCCCTCTCCGGTCCCTCCCACCTCTCCAGTGCCGATCAGCTGACTGGTGGAGGAGGAACACCCGTTTTAGCGACATGCCTACGTGACTTCAACGTGACCCAGAAGCAGGGGTGGAATTCTAGCAGGAGCTCCTTTGCATAGTAGGCCACACACCCCTGATGTAGCCAATCGTACAAGGCTCTTTTTTTGTAAGCTCTGGGAGGATTGGCTACATCAGGGGAGGGGTGGCCTAATATGCAAAGGAACGCCTGCTAAAATTCCACCTCTGCCCAGAAGTGATGTAGGCATGGCAGGGACGTTGCGGTAATGCTCTGGTTTCGGGGCCAAAACACTATGGTAGAACTGGGTCGCATTGGAAGTCTTGTGGGCGCATCAGAGAGCCAGTTTGGTGTAGTGGTTAAGTGTGCAGACTCTTATCTGGGAGAACCGGGTTTGATTCTCCAATCCTCCACTTGCAGCTGCTGGAATGGCCTTGGGTCAGCCATAGCTCTCTTGTCTGGGAGAACCGGGTTTGATTCCCCACTCCTCCACTTGCACCTGCTGGAATGGCCTTGGGTCAGCCATAGCTCTCGCAGAGGTTGTTCTTGAAAGGGCCGCTTCTGGGAGAGCCCTCTCAGCCCCACCCGCCTCACAGGGTGTCTGTTGTGGGGGGAGAAGATAAAGGAGATTGGAAGCCGCTCTGAGTCTCTGATTCAGGGAGAAGGGCGGGGTATAAATCTGCAATTCTTCTTCTTCACTAAAACATCAGCTTAAACTCCCTGCTCCCAATACATACACTCTCCATCCCCCACCCACTGCCAACAGGGGCCTGGCAACCCAAGTGATACATAGAATCCTAGAATCACAGAGTTGGAAGGGACCATAGAGGTCATCTAGTCCAACCCCCTGCTCAATGCAGGATCGGCCTAGAAGAGTATCCCTTGACGAGGGTTTATCCAGCCGCTGCTTGAAGACTGCCGGGGAGGGGGAATTCACCGCCCCCCTAGGTAGCCGAGTCCACCGTCGAACAACTCTTACTGTCAAAACATTTTCCCTGCTGCCCGTTCCTGGCTCAAAGGACGTCCGACTTGCCTCCAGCAGGGTCAGGGCTTTTCAGCCCCAGCCTGGTGGAATCAGCTCCCTTTAGAGATCCGGGCCCTCACTGAATTGTTATTTTTTCATAGGGCCTGCAAGATGGAGCTATTCCTCCAGGCCTTTGGTTGAGACAGCGGGCGTCCGACTCCATCGGCTGGCCCTATCCTACGGTGCCATCTCTGTTGTAACGTGAATTTTACCCGATCTGCTGTTTTAGACTCTCAGTTTATATAACATGAGCCCAGCTGAGCTGCTATTTATAACGTACGTGACCTATCAAATTGCCTTGTTACGTTGATTTGGTTTTAACTGTGGTTTGCTATTGTTTTTAGAATGCTGTGATCCGCCCTGAGCCCGTTCTGGGAAAGGGCGGGATAGAAATTGCCTAACTGGAGAGCCAGTTTGGTGTAGCGGTTAAGTGTGCGGACTCTTATCTGGGAGAACCGGGTTTGATTCCCCACTCCTCTACTTACGGCTGCTAGCATGGCCTTGGGTCAGCCATAACTCTGGCAGAGGTTGTCCCTGAAAGGGCAGCTGCTGTGAGAGCCCTCAGGACTGGCCCAAGGTGTCTGTTGTGGGGGAGGAAGGGAAAGGAGATTGTAGGCCACTCTGAGACTCTGTCCCTGAAAGAGCAGCTGCTGTGAGAGCCCTCTCCAGCCCCACACACCTCACAGGGTGTCTGTTGTGGGGGAGGGAGATAAAGGAGATTGTGAGCCGCTCTGAGACTCTTCGGAGTGGAGGGCGGGATATAAATCCAATATCGTCATCTACCTCACAGGGTGTCTGTTGTGGGGGAGGGAGATAAAGGAGATTGTGAGCCACTCTGAGACTCTTCGGAGTGGAGGGCGGGATATAAATCCAATATCGTCATCTACCTCACAGGGTGTCTGTTGTGGGGGGAGGAAGGTAAAGGAGATTGTGAGCCACTCTGAGACTCTTCAGAGTGGAGGGCGGGATATAAATCCAAAATCTTCATCTACCTCACAGGGTGTCTGTTGTGGGGGAGGAAGGGAAAGGAGATTGTGAGCCGCTCTGAGACTCTTCGGAGTGGAGGGCGGGATATACATCCAATATCTTCTTCATCTTCATCTTCTAAATAAATAAATAAATAATATCCAGCCTGTACCTTCTTGCCATTAACTTAGGCCCATGATTGTCACCTCAATCACCTCTTATCCAGACTGAATGGTCCCAAGTTCCTCAGCCTTTCCTCATTTATTTTATTTTATTTCCTAAAGCTTAGTCTCCCGGCCCCCAATCATCACATGAAGCTGCCTTATAATGAATATAATATTTGGTCCATCTAGATCAGTCTTGTCTACTCCGACTGGCAGCGTCTCTCCAGGGTCTCAGGCCGAGGTCTTTCCCATCACCTACTGCCTGGTCCTTTTAACTGGAGATGTCGGGGACTGAACCTGGGACCTTCTGCTTCCCAAGCAGATGCTCTGCCACTGAGCTACAGCCCCACTGTATGTCTCTCCAGGGTCTCAGACTGAGGTCTTTCCCATCACCTCCTGCCTGGTCCCTTTTAACTGGAGATGCTGGGGATTGCAACTGGGACCTTCTGAGTGTCAAGCAGATGATCTACCACTGAGCTGCAGCCCCACATCATGGCTTTCCAGGGCCTCAGGCCGAGGTCTTTCCCATCACCTCCTGCCTGGTCCCTTTTAACTGGAGATGCCGGGGATTGAAACTGGGACCTTCTGAGTGTCAAGCAGATGATCTACCACTGAGCTGCAGCCCCACTTCATGGCTTTCCAGGGTCTCAGGTTGAGGTCTTTCCCGTCACCTCCTGCCTGGTCTTTTTAACTGGAGATGCCGGGGATTAAACCTGGAACCTTCCGTATTCCTAGCAAATGCTCTGCCACTAAACTGTGGCTAATCACATGTTCACTACCTAACTTGCCTCACAAGGCTGTTGTGAGGAGAAAATAGGAGAGGAGAATGACGTAAACTGGTTTCAGTCCCCACTGTGAAGAAAAGTAGGTACAAACGAAGTGTGTAAGTAGATATTACACTACGCACGGTCCTCTTGATACCTGACGAGTCCATTTTATGTGAACAGGGCAATCTGCATATTTCCCAGTTTCAGTACATGGTACTTGCAAATCCAGATTTTTTGAGAGCATTAATTTATTTACCTCATTTAAATTCTGCCAATGTGGTGTAGTGGGTTAAGAGCAGTGGACTCTGACCAGAATTTCTTCCTATTTTCCTTTTCTTTTGTTTTCAAGATTGAGGACATTGTGATCCGGCTTTGTAATATGACAGATATAAATTGGGTGTTTGTTATTAAATGCTTTGCAGAACAGTAGGATTTTATAACAAAAAACTAAAAGGTCACAAAATGTTTGTCGAATCTAAAGGTAATACTTGTGCAATAACTGTGAATACTTGCAGGTATAATGAACTATATACTTTTTTTTTTTAAAAAAGTAGAAATAATTGTATTCTATCTTTCTCCTTTTTGGTATTCATTCCCTTACTCTTTCCCCACAACCCCCCCAATTTTCCCTGTATGAAACTTAATAAAAAATCTCGCAACAAAGAGCTGTGGACTCTAATTTGGAGAGGTGGGTTTGATTCCCCACTCCTCCTCCACATGAGGCCTCCTGGGCGACCCTGGGCCAGTCATAGTTCCCTCAGGACTCTCTCAGCCCCACCTGCTTCACAAGGTGTCTGTTGAGGGGAGAGGAAAGGGAGGCGATTGTCAGCCATTTTGGGACTCCTTAACGTACAGAAAAGCAAGGTAAGGTAACAAGTAGGGTTGCCAAGTACAATTCAAGAAATATCTGGGGACTTTGGGGGTGGAGCCAGGAGACTTTGGGGTGGAGCCAGGAGACATTAGGGGTGGAGCCGAGATCAAGGCTGTGACAAGCATCATTGAACTCCAAAGGGAGTTCTGGCCATCACATTTAAAGGGACGGCACACCTTTTCAATGCCTTCCTTCCATAGGAAATAATGAAGGATAGGGGCACCTTTTTGGGGGGCTCATAGAATTGGACCCCCTGGCCCAATCATTTTGAAACTTGGGGGGTATTTTGGGGAGAGGCACTAGATGCTATACTGAAAATTTGGTGCCTCTACTCCAAAACACAGCCCCCCTCAGAGCCCTATATACCTGAGGATCAATTCTCCATGATTTCCTATGGGAATAAATCTTCATAGGGAATAATAGAATTCCCAGCAGACATTTCCCTCTCCTCCCCCCGCTTTCTGACGACCCTGAAGCAGGGGGAGGGTCTCCAAACCGGGGGATCCCCTGTCCCCACCTGGGGATTGGCAACCCTAGTAACAAGAGCCAACTCTTCTTCCTCTTTTCCTTCCATCATTCCTCATTTTATCCTCCCACCAACCTGGTGAGGTAGGCTGAGAATGTGTGACTGGCCCACGGTCACCCAGTGGGCTTCCATGGCAGAGTGGAGATTTGGTTTTCGAGAGACCACATTCCTGTGTCCAGGAGCTATAAAATACGTATGTTGCTCTATTCACTCAAAAGGGTGACTGCGTTATCAGGAGTGTCATATAAGGTTGCCAGGACACAAAGAAAGGCCTAGGCCTCATTGCCAGTGTCACACAGGAAGTGATGTCATCATGCCAGCGATGTCAAGGCGGTGCTCTCATATTTGAGCAAATAAACTCTATGGTAGAAGCTGGTTTTACCATAGACTTTTTGACCAAATACCAGAACACCCAGTTGTCGCTGGTGAGATGACATCACTTCTGGTGTGATGCTGGCAACGAGGCCTATGCCTTCTCCTTTCTCCTGATAAATCCCTCTGCCAGCCAGCTAACTAGGGTTGCCAATCTCCAGGTGGGGGCAGGGAATCCCCCGGTTTGGAGGCCCTCCCCCTGCTTCAGCGTTATCAGAAAGTGGGGGGAGGGGAGGGAAATGTCTGCTGGGAACTCTATTATTCCCTATGGAGACATATTCCCATAGGAAATAATGGAGAATTGATCTGTGGGTATTCGGGGCTCTAGCAGGGGCTGTGTTTTGAGGAAGAGATACCATATTTTCCGTATAGCATCCAGTGCCTCTCCTCAAAATACCCCCCCAGGTTTCAAAAAGATTGGACCAGGGAGTCCAATTCTATGAGCCCCCCCAAAAAGTGCCCCTATCCTTCATTATTTCCAATGGAGGGAAGGCATTTAAAAAGAGTGTGGTCCCTTTCTATGTGATGGCCAGAACTCCCTTTGGAGTTCAATTGTGCTTGTCACACCCTTGCTCCTAACGCCGCCCCCAAATGTCTCCTGGCTCCACCCCCAAAGTCCCCAGATATTTCTTGAATTGGACTTGGCAACCCTACAGCTAACTGGCAGCTCTGAGTACGGTCTGGCAGTGGGGGACCCCTGCCTCCACTGGGGGTCTGGAAACCCCCGTATTGTAAGAACGTAGTGCCACTAAGCAAGTTTGGAATCCTGACATACTATTGACCAGAGTTCCTTTTGTTGGTCATAAACAAACCATCCTCACTTTATTCCTGTCCATTTAAAAAACATGCCTCTTGCTCCAAACCAATGAGAAATAATAAAGAGAATCACAGCCAACACAAGAATAAGGGAGGTTTAAAAGCTCTCATTCGCACCCCAAACTTAAATACATTTGCTAAGAAGCGAGTCCCTTAATTTCAGAGAAACCTGTGTCAAAGTTGTCTTTCCCCCCAAAACTGATTTACCCACTCATTGCCCATGCTCAATATCTTTGGACCCTCTTTCCAGCAACTCTACATGCTCACTGTTCCGTTAAACATGTTCCCCTTCAAAGGGACCGCCTCTGCTCGGAGTCGTGGTCGTACCGACGACACAGGAGTAGCGAAGCTTGTCCCGCTTAGGTGTCCCCCTTTAGCCAGCTGTTTTTCGCTACTTGTCCCACGCAGGGTCGGGATTCGGGACTGTACTGGAGCAGCTGAGTCACGAGCCCTTTGCAGGGTTCCGATATGTCAGGTAGTTCTTGGGGAAATGTGGGTCCTTTCTTCTGGCGGCAGGGCATGTTATGGATGTGGGTATCATCAAAGGGCATGCATCCTGTAATCATCACGTAGAGCATGACGCCCAGGCTCCACACGTCATACTTTTTGGGGTCATAGGGGATGCCCATCAGCACCTCAGGGGAAGCGTAAGCAGCCGACCCACAGTAGGTGGTGCTGAGTTCTGGATATCCCCGCGACTCCTTGCCAAAGCCAAAATCGGTTAGTTTTACTCGGCGGCCATCGGATGTGAGCAACACGTTCTCGCATTTGAGATCGCGGTGCACGAGGTGCCTGTCGTGGAGATAACGCACGGCGCTCACGACTTGGGCGAAGATGTCCCGCGCTTCTGGAGCGCAAGGTAGTTTCCCTTCTCGCTGTACCAGCTGCAACAAGTCCGTGGACGCTGCTTCCATGACGATGTAGAGCGTCCCGTTGCAGACCTCAATGAACTCGTAGACTCTCACGATGTGCGGGTGCCGGATCCCACGCAAGATGGACAGCTCTCGTGGCAGGAACTTCTCGACAAAGTCCCGGGGGGCTCGTCGCCGGTCTACCATTTTGATTGCGAGAGGACCCTTGTACTTCGCTGAAGTGGCTACTCGGACCTTGGAGTAGCTGCCTTCTCCGAGGGTTTGGCCCAGTTTGTAACCCAGGTCACAGAGAAGCTTATCTCCCCTGGAACCTTTGGACATGGTGACCTAGAAAGGCTGAAACGATCTTCAGTTTCTTTAATTTCTTTCTTCTGGGACTCAGTGCTTCAACCCATTGTGATCAGCGCCTCCAGATCTTGGCTCCCCACGTGTCCTCTGAAGACCTGGCTTCGAAGTCATCACTACTCATGGCAGGTATTGTGAAGTGGTTAGAGTGTCATGTGTCCCTGCGCATAATCAGTGGTGTCAGGCAGCTAACCTCTTTGGGGAAACAGGTAATGATTTCAGTTGAGCTCTCCCAGGGTTATCTGAAGAAGTGAGCACCTATCCTCCTACAAATTTTGTTAAGTCTTGAAGGTGCTACTGGGCTCCAGCTCTTTTCTACTGCTACAGACAGACTAACTCAGCTATGCATCTTGAATCCCCATGATCTATCTCTACTCTATCTATCCCCTGATTCAAGCCTATCTCCCTGTCTTTTCAATTACTATTCCAGTTCTCGTCAAGGGATCTAGTCTGTACTAGGTTCCACACTAGATTCGATAGAATCATGAGAGTTGGAAGGGACCTCCAGAGTCATCTAGTCCAACCCCCTGCACAATGCAGGAATCTCACAAACACCTCCCCCTAAATTCACAGGATCCTCATTGCTGTCAGATGGCCATCTAGCATCTGTTGAAAAACCTCCAAGGAAGGAGAGCCCACCACCTTCCGAGGAAGCCTGTTCCACTGATGAATCGCTCTAACGGTCAGGAAGTTCTTCCTAATAGAATCCTAGAGTTGGAAGGGACCTCTAGGGTCATCTAGTCCAACCTGCTGCTCAATGCAGGAAACTCACAAACACCTCCCCCTAAATTCACAGGATCTTCATTGCTGTCAGATGACCATCTAGCCTGTTTAAAAACCTCCAAGGAAGGAGAGCCCACCACTTCCTGAGGAAACCTGTTCCACTGAGGAACTGCTCTAACGGTCAGGAAGTTCTTCCTAATGTTGAGCTGGAAACTCTTTTGATTTAATTTCAACCCATTGGTTCTGGTCCTACCTTCTGGGGCCAATTCCACACCATCCTCTATGTGACAGCCCTTCAAGTACTTGAAGATGGTGATCCTATCACCTCTCAGCCACCTCCTCTCCAGGCTAAACATGCCCAGCTCCTTCAACCTTTCTTCATAGGACTTGGTCTCCAGACCCCTCAAGTGTGAGTCACCAAGTTTTGACCATTCCGTGTTGAGATATACCTGGGGAGATATCTCAACGCACTATGATGCCATACACTCCACTCTCCCAAGCTGCCATTTTCGCCAGGGGAACTGGAGGTCAGTTGGAAGTCCCGCCAGGAGAACGTTAATAATTGGTCTTCCAAACAAACAAACAAAAATCCCCTCATACATAAGTCTGGGAGACGGATTCTTGTTTTCTTCCTGTTAGTTGTCTATGTAGGAATTAAGGTAGCCAACCTCCACATGGTGGCTGGAGATCTCCTGATATCACAACTGATCTCCAGCTGACCAAGATCAGTTCCTCTGGAGAAAATGGCTGCTTTGGAAGGTGGACCCTATGGCAGCATAGTCCATTGAAGACCCTCCCCTTCTCAAGTAGGGTTGCCAATCCCCAGGTGGGGGCAGGAGATCCCCTGGTTTGGAGGCCCTCCCGCTTCACGGACATCAGAAAGCGGGGGAGGGAAATGTCTGCTGGGCACTCCATTATTCCCTATGGAGACTGATTCCCATAGGGTACAATGGAGAATTGATCCGTGGGTATTTGGGGCTTTGGGGGGGGTATTTTTTCAGGCAGAGGCACCAAATTTGCAGCATAGCATCCAATGCCTCTCCTCCAAACACCCTCCAAATTTCAAAAGGATTGGACCAGGGGGTCCAGTTCTATGACCCCCAAAGAAGGTGCCCCTATCCTTCATTATTTCCAATTGAGGGAAGGCATTTAAAAGGTGTGCAGTCCCTTTAAATGTTTTGGCCAAATCTCCCTTTGGAGTTCAATGCTCGTCACACCCTTGCTCCTGGCTCCACCCCCAAAGTCCCCAGATATTTCTTGAATTGGACTTGACAACTCTGTCCTCAGGTCCTGCCCTTCTTGGCTCCACCTCCAAAACTTCCAGTTATTTCCTAACCCAGAAGTGGCAACCACCGGATAAGAATGCCTTCAGACTGTGAGTCAGGCTCACAAGTGTGCTGTGACTCTCACGTGGGGTGGCACAAAGCCAGGAGGAAGGAACAGGGAGAACTTGGGAAGGAACCTTCGGCAGGCTTGAGGGCAACTGAAGTGTTTACTTCTGAAATGGCCGTGAAGTAAAGCCTGTTACTCAGATCCAAGCGGGCAGCTGTGTTGGTCTGAAGCAATGGAACAAAGCAGTAGACAAGTTGCAAAAAACATTGGAGGGTGATAAAAAGTACCTAAAATAGTACCTAAAAAAGCAGCGGCACTTCCTGTAACTTCGGCGCAGATAGTGGGAAATCCGACCAGACGCTGCAGAGAGAACAGGATTGGGGCTGCGGAGGGAACAGGATTGTGACTGCGAGGTGAGCTGTGTGTGAAAACGGTTTTAGTTGATCATAAAGGTGCAACTTTTCTACTGCTTTAGCCTGTTACTCAGTAATGCTTTGCCTTTATAAGCAGTACACGAAGTATATAATATATTGCCATCCAAGCCTTTGAGTCAATCAGCGACTGACCTAATTCAGAACAGATAACCAAATAAGACACACATCTTGAGACACCTAAGAGCTGCCTAAAAAAGAAGGCTTGAACATTTTCTACTTGAATTTTTGTCATCTGGATGAAAACCCCCGTCAGGAATTGTTTCGCACGTTCTCCCTTCCTACCGTCAATCCGAACGATTGGTCTTTCCGTCAGTTTTCCCCGAATGACTCTAAGAGATCTCCAGGCCCCACCTGGAGGTTGGCAACCCTAGTTAATAGCAACTATTTACCATTTTGGGCAGAAACTATGTTTACCGGGATGCCTTTTAAAATGAACACATTATTTCGAAACATTTTCTTGCTGGCCCGCAGCTTACCTCCAGCCACGCAGCGACAACCTTTTGTGCTGAGACGGCAGCGGTTGTCAAAGCTACGTCAACCGGCAGCGGTTGTCAAAATATCTTCACAGTCAATCAGATCTCCGGTGGACCATCAGAAGTCCTGTTGTGCAAAAAGCCCCATTTTGGCACCACCCGTGTTTTTAAAAGCACTTAGTGGACGCCCAGAAAGGTATTGGTAGGGGGTATGGCGCCCCTGAACCAAAACCTCAGAGTATGAGAACTCATACAGAATGACGTATGGAGCAGAGGTCCATCAGCGGCTGTTAGCCACAAGCTATAGATCAGGGGTGGCCAAACTGCAGCTTGGGAGCCTCGTGTGGCTCTTTCACACATATTGTGTGGCTCTCGAAGTCCCCACTGCCCTGTTGGTTGGCTTGGAGAGCCAGTTTGGTGTAGTGGTTAAGTGTGCGGACTCTTATCTGGGAGAACCGGGTTTGATTCCCCACTTCTCCCCTTGCAGCTGCTGGAATGGCCTTGGGTCAGCCATAGCTCTGGCAGAGGTTGACCTTGAAAGAAGAATTGCAGATTTATACCCCGCCCTTCTCTCTGAATCAGAGACTCAGAGCGGCTTACAATCTCCTATGTCTTCTCCCCCCACAACAGACACCCTGTGAGGTGGGCGGGGCTGAGAGGGCTCTCACAGCAGCTGCCCTTTCAAGGACGACTCCTACCAGAGGCTATGGCTAACCCAAGGCCATTCCAGCAGGTGCAAGCGGAGGAGTGGGGAATCAACCAGGTTCTCCCAGATAACAGAGGGCAGCTGCTGTGAGAGCCCTCTCAGCCCCGCCCACCTCACAGGGTGTCTGTTGTAGGGGGAAAAGATGGAGGCGACTGTAAGCCGTTCTGAGTCTCTGATTCAGAGAAGGGCGGGGTATAAATCTGCAGTCTTCTTCTGCACTTTTCTTGGAGAAGGTCTTTGTCTCTTTAAAGCACTTCTCCAGGCCATACCAACCAGCAGCTTGGAAAATGTATTTAAAGTTGCTTTCTTTTCACCTCCTCCCCATCTATTTGCCTGCCTTCCTTCCTTCCTTCTCTCAAACATCCAACGTTCATGTCTTGCGACTCTCAAACATCTAATGCAGGGGTGGCCAAACTTGCTTAATGTAAGAGCCACATACAATAAACATCAGATGTTTGAGAGCTGCAAGGAAGGAAGGAAGGAAAATAGATGGAGGAGTGGTGGAAAGAAAGTAACTTTAACTTTAAATGCATTTTCCAAGCTGCCAGCTGGCTTGGCTTCCAGAAGTGATTAAAAGAGAAAATTGCCTTCCTTCAAACCTGCAGGCAGGGTGGTGGGGTTCGGAGAGCTGCACAGTATGTATGAAAGAGCCACAGTTTGGCCACCCCTGATCTATCTATCTAATGTTTATTCTAGTTGGCTCTTACATGAAGCAAGTTTGGCCATTACTCTCTGTCTGGGGCAGTGATGCTCTGTATTCTTGGTGCTTGTGGGGAAGGGGCAACAGTGGGAGGGCTTCTAGTGTCCTGGCCCCACTGATGGACCTCCTGATGGCACCTGTGGTTTTTTGGGCCACTGTGTGACCCAGAGTGCTGGACTGGATGGGCCACTGGTCTGATCCAACATGGCTTTTCTTATGTTCTTATGTGACCCACAGTGCTGGACTGGATGGGCCATTGGCCTGATCCAACATGGTTTCTCTTATGTTCTTATGTGATACAGAGTGTTGGACTGAGGGGGCCATTGGCCTGATCCAACAGGGCTTCTCTTATGTTCTTATGTGACACAGAGTGTTGGACTGGATGGGCCATTGGCCTGATCCAACATGGCTTCTCTTATGTTCTTATGTGACCCACAGTGCTGGACTGGATGGGCCACTGGCCTGATCCAACATGGCTTCTCTTCTGTTCTTATGACAAGTTCTCAGCCACTATAAGTTCCTCCTCCTATTGGTAGTGAGGAGACCAGACTATTAAGCCAGGACTTCTGAGAGAGGAACTGGGGAAGAAGAAGCAGAACGCTGGTTGCACGCAGCAATCCCACACACTCCGTCCTGGGGGTGCAAGATTCGGAGCCAGCAGCACTCTGAAAGGCTTACAGTGACACATTTAATTTTTTCTTTTAAAACCCAAATTATTCCCATCGTAACGACCCACTTCTCCCCCCCTTCTGCCGTATCCTCTTATCCTCCATCATGAGTTATGTTTTGCTTGCTGCATTCTGGAAGGTGGGGTGGGGAGGAATGAAGACGAGGGAATGCAAAAAAAAATGCATTCTCTTCTCCCTGGATGGGGGCGAGCCAGACAGCCCAGGATGTTTGCATGCAATCCTACGCCAAGCCCGCCCCCGACCTCTTTGCATGATGAGGCTGCAGGCGCCGACCTGCCCCACCCCCAAGTCCAATTAAAGAAATATCTGGGGACTTTGAGGGTGGAGCTGGGAGACTTTGGGGGTGCAGCCAGGAGACTTTGGGGTGGAGCTGGGAGACTTTGGGGGTGGAGCCAGGAGCAAGGGTGTGACAAGCATACTTGAACTCCAAAGGGAGTTCTGGCCATCACCTTTAAAGGGACCGCACACCTTTTAAGTGCCTTCCCTCCATTGGAAACAATGAAGGCTAGGGGCGCCTTCTTTGGGGGCTCATAGAATTGGACCCCCTGGTCGGATCCTTTTGAAACTTGGAGGGTGTTTTGACCAGAGGCACAGGATGCCATGCTGCAAATCTGGTGCCTCTACCTAAAACAAACAAACAAACAAACAAACCAGCCCCCCCCCCGACCTCTAAGATACCCACAGATCAATTTTCCATTATACCCTACGTGGGAATTGGTCTCCATAGGGAATAATGGAGTGTCCAGTAGACATTTCCCTCCCAGCTTTCTGATGACCCTGAAGCGGGGGGGGGGGGGAGGGCTTCCAAACTCGGGCGGGGGGGGGGAATCCCCGGCCCCCACCTGGGGATTGGCAACCCAAAACCATTCCTATCATAATGATCAATGTGTTTCCCCTCTTCTGTCGTAGCTTCTTCTCCTCCCTCAAGAGTTGTGTTTTGCTTGCTGCATTCTGGAAGGCAGCAAAGGCGGGGTGGGAATGAAGAAGAGGAAATGCAAAAATGCATTTTCTCCCTAGAAGTGTGGGGCGAGTCAGACCGTTGCAGGACTTTTTGCATGCAACCCTATACCAAGCCCCGCCGCGACCTCTTCGCCTGATGAGTCTGCAGGATCTGACTTGCCCCCACCCCACCCATGGGGTGTGTGTGTCAACATTCTAAGTCAGAGGACAAAAGGAGCCCCGCCAGCCAATCAGCGCCTCTCCCGGGGCGCTCGGCCACATTCAGTTCCATTCTGGTGTCTCCGCGTTCTAAAGGGCGCGTCCATCCCGGTCGTGGGGGGGGACACGGCCCCTTCGGACCGCTCCATCCCTAAAACGGGCACCGCTCGGGGGAAGAGGAGGGTCGGAATAGGATTGGGGGGGAGAACAGCATTCCACGTGTAACAGGCGACCGTCTTTTTCGCCCAATTTCTCGGCTTTCCCTCCCCCGTCCTGGTTCTGTCCCCCCCCCCGGAGCTTTGGAGAATGGTCCGGCTCGAGCGTTTAAAAGCCGGGCGCAGCCACATGCTGCCTTTAGAAAGAGGGGGAAGCGCTAAGCGAGCGGAGAGTAGGGGGATCGACACGTGTCTGTTTCGAAGCACGTGTGAAGGCGGCGCTTAAGCTGGGAAGGGGGATCTGGGGAAAAGGAAGCCCCCAGTTTCGGTCGTCGGCCAAAATTAAGGGAGAAAGAGCTGCGGGAGTGGTTCTGGGGGGAAAAAAAAGGAGATCTGGAAAGTGCCGGCTCCCCGCATCTCTCCAACACCCTCCTTCTCCCTTCCGGCCTACTCGCGAGTAGGGGCGAGCGTGCCTTTCGCAGCCTCCCCTTCCCCGCAGGCTCGAACCGCCCGCGATCCTAATCCCCCGGGGCCGGTCCCGATCCAAGCCTTGCCGACCTTTAAAGAGGGTGGATCGTGCCTGCCCTGCCCCCCTCTTGCTTTTTGTCTCCCTGGCCCCGACCCCCCCCCCCCCAAAAAAACCCTTCAACGCCTTCCTTGCGCCCACCTCCTCGCGAGTAAGCCCGCCACACCCCAATGGCCAACGACACGTACCACTTCATAAAAGACATAAAGCCCGGACTGAAAAATCTCAATGTCGTCTTTATTGTGCTGGAGATCGGTAAGTGAGCCCCGCTGCACGAGGGCTCCTCGAGAGCAACGTGGGGGTGTAAAGGCTCGGGGACACGTGGTCTCTTGGGGGAGGGGAGGGAGAAAGCCCCCCCCTTGCATACGGGGGCTGCGCTCCTTTCATGCCCTGTAGGGGGCAGCAGAGAGCAGCTTTCCTATAGAATTCAAAGAATACATATATAGGCATCCAGTGGCATACGTGTGTGTACACACGCACACATATGCACACGCATGTATGTTTGCATATATATATATAGTTGTATTTGCTTTTCTCTTTTGTTTGCTAAGAACGTTGCGCCCCGGTTTTAGCTTTGGACGCCCACCCATATCCATGTACATGCACGTACGTGCATTTTGAGATGTGCGCAGGGGTCGTTTTGTAGGAAAATAGGTGGTGGAGCCCATCCAGGGATTGTTATACAGCTGCACCTACTAGTCATTGGACAAGGTGGGGAGGAGGAGGGGGAACCCTCAGAAAGGTTCAGGAGCTGCGCTCCTGTGAGCTGCTGAATCCGAGGCCTGGATGTGTATATATTCATGTATGCGTTGTATTTATACATGTCTTTGTATTTGTATTTCTCTTTATTTTTCTAAGTTTGCTCCCGAGTTTTATCTCTGAACACACACACACATGCATATATACACACGTACGTGCATTTATATATGTGTATATATTTATGTTTGCATTGTATTTGTACATTTATTCATATTTGTGTTTCACTTTATTTTTCTAAAAGGTTTGCTGCTGAATTGCAGCTCTATACACGCACATAGACATACAAACATGTACATATATTTTATACGTATATATATTTATATTTGCATTCTATCTATCTATGCATGTATTTGCATTTCTCAAAAATTGTACATGTATTCGTATTTGCGTTTCTGTTTATTTTTTTTAAAGGTTTGCTGCCGGGTTTTAGCTCTATACACTCACACATATCCATATACACACACGTACGTGTACGTGCATTTTTATATGTTTATATATTTATATTTGCATTGTATTTATGCATGTATTCGTATTTGCATTTCTCTTTATTTTTCTAAAAAAGTTTGCTCTCGGGTTTTAGCTCTGTACACCCGCACATATCCATATACGTATACGTACATGTATTTTAATATGCTTATATATTTATACTTGCATTGTGTTTATACATTTTGTATTTGTATTTATACATTTATTCGAGAGCCAGTTTGGTGTAGTGGTTAAGTGTGCGGACTCTTATCTGGGAGAACCGGGTTTGAGTCCCCACTTCTCCACTTGCACCTGCTGGAATGGCCTTGGGTCAGCCATAGCTCTGGCAGAGGTTGTCCTTGAAAGGGCAGCTGCTGTGAGAGCCTTCTCAGCCCCACCCACCTCACAGGGTGTCTATTGTGTCTTCATCTACCTCACAGGGTGTCTGTTGTGGGGGAGGAAGGGAAAGGAGATTGTGAGCCACTCTGAGACTCTTCGGAGTGGAGGGCGGGATATAAATCCAATATCATCATCTTCTTCTTCTTCTATTTGAGTTTCTCTTTTTTTTTCTAAAAAGTTTGCTCCCGGTTTCAGCTCTATACACACACACACAAACACATACTTGTATTTTAGATGTATATATATTTATATTTGCATTCTATTTATGCATGTATTCTCTTTATTTTTCTAAAAATTTTGCTCCTGACTTTCAGCTCCCAGCAGACTTTCCCCTTTAAAATAATAAAAGGTTTGCAGTTATGCCAATGCCCTTCTCGAACTCATTCAGGGTCGTGCCTCTCTCTGCCCCCCCTCCTTTGACTTCTCTTCCCCCCCCCCCCCAGGGCGAGTCACCAAGACCAAAGACGGGCACGAGGTCAGATCCTGCAAAGTGGCTGACAAGACGGGAAGCGTTACCATCTCGGTGTGGGACGAGTTGGGGGGTCTCATCCAGCCAGGCGACATCATACGACTGACCAAAGGGTACGATGGAAAAGGGTCGCTTGGGGACATGGGGTACGCCGGGAATCCCTGGCTCTTCAGGACAGTTTTTGAAATTTAATTAATTTATGCTCCTGCTTTCTTCCCAACGCGGACCCAGAGCGGCTTACAAATTCTCTTTTTTCTCTCTTTTGTTTTCACAACCCTGAAGGAGTGTAACTGGCCCAAGGTCCATCCAGCGAGCTTCCATAGCACAAGCAGGGATTTGAACCTGGATGTTCTAGATACCAGTCTGACCTGCTTAACCACTAAGGAACTGGGTGGCTCCTGTGAGAGACAGGAGGCTGGACTAGATGGACCACTGGTCTGATTTGGCAGGGCGCTTCTGATGTTCTTAGGAAGCCTCTATGTTGTTGGCCCTCCAGAAGAACTGGCTGGCCACTGGATGAGACAGGAGGCTGGACTAGATGGACCACTGGCCTGATCCAGCAGGGCTCTTCTTATGTTCTCAGGAAGGTTTCAGCCTCTATGTTGTTGGCCTTAAGGAGAACTGGTTGGCCTCTGTGTGAGACAGGAGGCTGGACTAGATGGACCCTCACTGGTCTGATCCAACAGGGCTCTTCTGATTTTCTTAGGAAGGCCTCAGCCTCTCTGCCCTGTTGTTGGCCCTCCAGAGGAACTGGTTGGCCCCTGTGTGAGACAGGATGCTGGACTAGATGAACCCTCACTGGTCTGACCTAGAAGGGCGCTTCTGATGTTCTTCCACTACTTCTGAGTATTCCTGTTAACTCAAACCCAGGCCCTTCACTGGGAGAGGAGTGAAGTCTCGCTTCTCAAAAAGAGACCCAGTGTAGGGTGCGCCAAACTAGGATCTGGGATGGGGCCAGGTTTGAATCCTGGCTTTGCCTTGGAAGCTCACCAAGCGACGGTGGTCCATTTGCATACTCTCAGCCTAGCTTGCCTCACAAGGTTGTTGTGAGGATAAGACAGAGACCAGGCGAATGAAAGAAGCCATGTTGGGTCGGCTTGGGGGAGAAAAACAGGGTATAAGTGATAGATCCAAGTAGGCAGCCGTGTTGGTGTGAAGTAGCAGAACAAAATAGGAGTCCAGTTGCACCTTTAAGACCAACCAAGTTTTATTCAGAACGGAAGCTTTCGTGTGCTCTAAGCACACTTCATCAGACGAGGAATCCGGCACAGTGAGCAAAGCCATACATAGCTGGTAGGGAGTGGTTTAGAGTGCAAAATGGTACAAATTTAAGGTCCAATGACAGAATAGTAACATTAACAAATTGAGCAAACCTTTGATCTGAGTACGCATGAGCGTGCAAAAAAGCAATACAACGCTAATATGTCAAAATGTGAGAATGTCTGTTAATGGCTCTATTGTATTAAGCCTGGGTCCAAAGGAAGGTATTTATATCTCAGAAGATTTCCCATCCAACTAATTTACCTTTTAACATGTAACACACATATAGCTTGCCATTAGGGGAAAAATGCATTAAAATTAGCGGGGGATGGGTTCGGTATATGTAATGGGATAAGCAGCCGATAAATGGGATGAAATAAATGGTATTTAAGTAAATAAATAAATGAGAAGATATCTCAGAAGAAAACAGCCCAAAAGGGTATAAGTGAAGTAAACACATTAGAAGGGGAATTTAATATGGAGTGGTAGGAGAATAGGAACAGGATTACTTTGCTGGTCCCTGCAGAGCCAAACTGATTCGGGTTGCTAATCGGTTGCTGTGAAACCAGAGAGTCCTGTGTCATCTTTTGGGCTGACACATTTATTGCAACACGAACTGCTTCCAGCAAAGTGGACTCGACAGAATTATCCCCCCTCCTTTGTTTCTCCAGGGCTCTTGCTATAGGGCGAGGGCTGCTATCTCTTGGGTGGGAAATTCCTGGAGATTTGAGGATAAAGTGCCACAGAACCCGCCCTCCAAAGCCGCCATTTTCTCTAGGGGAACTGATCTCCGTAGTCCAGGGATCAGTTGTAACTTCAGAAGATCAGGAACTGTAAAGAAGAAGATGACCGGAGATTTACACCCCGCCCTTCTCAGAGTCTCGGAGAGGCTCACAATCTCCTTTATCTTCTTCCCTCACAACAGACACTTTATGAACATATGAAGCTGCCTTCTACATCAGACCCTCGGTCCATCAGTCAGTATTGTCTACTCAGACTGGCAGCGGCTCTCCAGGGTCTTAAGCGAGGTATTTCACACCTATTTGCCTGGACCCCTTTTAGCTGGAGATGCCGGGGATTGAACCTGGGACCTTCTGCTTACCAAGCAGATGCTCTGCCACTGAGCCATCATCCCTCCCCACCTTGTGAGGTGAGTGGGGCTGAGAGAGCTCTCTCAGAAGCTGCCCTTTCAAGGACAGCTCTTGCGAGAGCTGTGGCTGAACCAAGGCCATTCCAGCAGGCGCAAGTGGAGGAGTGGAGAATCAAACCCGGCTCTTCCCAGATAAGAGTGTGTGTGCTTAACAACTGCACCAAACTGGCTGTCCTTTGTGTGTTACTTTCGGCCTGACGGTCCTCAGAAAGTAAAGCCTTTTTGGACTGAGAATCCGTGGGAATGACAGGACCAAACTGAGAGCCAGTTTGGTGTAGTGGTTAAGTGCGCAGACTCTTATCTGGGAGAACCGGGTTTGATTCCCCACTCCTCCACGTGCACCTGCTGGAATGGCCTTGGGTCAGCCATAGCTCTGGCAGAGGTTGTCCTTGAAAGAGCAGCTGCTGTAAGAGCTCTCTCAGCCCCACCCACCTCACAGGGTGTCTGTTGTGGGGGGAGAAGATAAAGGAGATTGTAAGCCACTCTGAGTCTCTGATTCAGAGAGAAGGGCAGGGTATAAATCTGCAATTCTTCTTTTTGTGGCCCCAACGTTGCTTTATACACAAGATTGTATGCTGGACTTGGGTTTTGACACACAGCTCTGCGTCTGCCATACCTAGCTTCTTGTCATTGAGGCCTTGTAAACGGAGCGGTCTGTGACTCATTTCTTTGAAATGTGGTGACTTAAGAAAGAACAGTCAACTTCCTTTTCCTGCCCTCTGTCTTGTTCTCTTTCTTTTGCTGAGTTAAAGCAAGCCCAGATTTTTCACTGGGCCAAGCTCCAACTTCTTCCAACACGTGAAAAATTGAATGCCTTTGCATCTGTGGAATGCCTTTGAGAGCCAGTTTGGTGTAGTGGTTAAGTGTGCGGACTCTTATCTGGGAGACCTGGGTTTGATTCCCCACTCCTCCACTTGCAGCTGCTGGAATGGCCTTGGGTCAGCCATAGCTATTGCAAGAGTTGTCCTTGAAAGGGCAGCTGCTGTGAGAGCTCTCTCAGCCCCACCCACCTCACAGGGTGTCTGTTGTGGGGGGAGAAGTTATAGGAGATTGTGAGCCACTCTGAGTCTCTGATTCAGAGAGAAGGGCGGGATATAAATCTACAGTCTTCTACTTCTACTGGAATTGGCACCAAGTCTATTTTGGATATAAGAAATTGATACTTTTTGATGTGTTTCATCCAGGGGACTTGTTTCTCTTTAATGTAATTTTGTGTAATGTAATGTGATTTTATACAGATATCAGTCATTCATCACTATAACCTTTGTGTTGGTATTTCTGGAGTGACTTCTGTCAATTGTATTTTAATCCCCAGTTGGGGGCAGGGGATCCCCTGATTTGGAGTCCCACCCTCTGTTTTAGGGTTATCAGAAAGCCGTGTGTATGTGTGTGTTTTTTCAATGTCCACTGGGCACTCCCATTATTTCCTGTGGAGTCTCCATAGGGCAGGGGTGGCAAAACTTTCTTAATGTAAGAGCCACATAGAATAAATATCAGATGTTTGAGAGCTGCAAGACATGAATGTCTGATGTTTGAGAGCAGGTAGGCAGAGAGGCAAATAGATGAGGGGAAGGAGGGGGGAGGAAGAAAGAAAGCAACTTCAACTGCCTTCTCTAAGCTGCCAGCTTGAAGAAGTGATTTAAAGAGAGAAATGCCTTCTGCCAGCCAGCCGGTGGGGCAGTGGGGGCTTTGAGAGCCACACAATATGTGTGAAAGAGCCACATGTGGTCCCCAAGCCGCACTTTGGCCACCCCGCCATAGGGGATAATGGAGAATCGATCTGTGAGTATCTGGGGGGCTGTTTTTTGAGACAGAGGCACCAAATTTTCAGCATAGCATCTGGAGCCTGTCCCCATCCTTCATTATTTCCAATGGAGGGAAGGCGTTTAAAAGGAACACGGTACCTTTAAAGGATGGCCAGAACTCCCTTTGGAGTTCCACTGTGCTTGTCACAGCCTTGCTTCTGGCTCCACCCCCAAAGTCTCCTGGCTCCACCCCCAAAGTCCCCAGATATTTCCTGAATTGAACCTGGCAGCCCTCATTCTAGGTTAATGTAGAGGATGCAGCTGCAAAATGGCTGCCGCAGGGGGTGAAGCCAGACAGGAAATGGCTGCCCAGTTTCCTTCCAGCCACACAGCGAAGGGCTTTGTGCCGTGGTAGCAGCTGCTGTCAAAACAGCATCCGATGGTAAATCAAGAGGGGAAGAAGCCATGGCTAGCCCCTCTACTCAGTGGGCCTGAGGAAAGGGGCAGAGAGAGAAGGAAGGAGGGAAGGAAGGAAGGGAAGGATGGACGTTCAAGAAGCTGATTTCCCACCAGGAGGGATATGGCTGAGGCAAAGTAGATTTGGGGGTGGGGTGGGGGGAATGATCGAGCCGCTCAACTTCTTCCTGTCTGCGTACTGAGGATGCTACTTAGAATGGCTTTCTGATGTAACATTTGCTTTGGCTGCAGCTGTCTCGGCTCCTGGGATTAGTTGGCGGAGTCCACCCTCTGCGCATGTTTCTAAATATTTTAGAAGGATGCGTAAAAACCTTAAAAGCTGATTCAGCTGTCATGTCTGTTACTAGAGCTAAAACTTGGAGGCCTGCTAGTCTTCCCAGCTGTTTGTGCGTTTGTCCTCTAGAATAAAATCTGCAGAAACAAGTCTGTATTACCTTCCTCCCTCCCTCCCTCCCTTCCTCCCTTCCTCCCTTCCTTCCTTCCTTCCTTCCTTCCTTCCTTCCTTCCTTCCTTCCTTCCTTCCTTCCTTCCTTCCTTCCTTCCTTCCTTCCTTCCTTCCTTCCTTCCTTCCTTCCTCCCTCCCTCCCTCCCTCCCTCCCTCTCTCCTTCCTTCCTACCTAACTACCATCTTCCTTCCTTCCCTCCCTAACTACCATCTTCCTTCCTTCCTTCCTTCCTTCCTTCCTTCCTTCCTTCCTTCCTTCCTTCCTTCCTTCCTTCCTTCCTTCCTTCCTTCCTTCCTTCCTTCCTTCCTTCCTCTTTGGGACTGAAGGTGAATTACGGAGAGCGAACTGATACAAGCAACAAATCAATAAAAATGATAAAATGGGGGTTGGGTAGTTGGGCCGACCAGAAGTCTAGTAAAAGAAGCAGCTTAAAAGATGCTAAGGGCATTAGCGCGATGGATAGGGCTCCCATGTCACGCGGTGATTGTCCCCCCACCCCCTGGTCACAATCAGATAATCTCTCTCCTCCCTTGGTGGGTGATCTTTAAGCAAAACGAAGAATCTGGTCGCATTATAGGAGAACTAGCAATTAGCAGAGAAAACGTGTTCTCTGCGCTGTAGCCGTGTTTGAGACAGATGCCGGGGGAATGCAGATGGATTGGCAGAGCGACTTTTTTGTTTTTGGAGGTCATTCCGAAAATAATTCAATATATTTGCTCGCTTGTTCTCATTAGTAGATGCGTTGCTTTCAATTTCCCGGTTTCGAGAGGCAGGTTGCTTGATGTTTGTTGCATGGGATGTGAGGAGCTTGTGTTGCTTTTTCTGTTGTATAGATTTGTATAGGAACTGAACCTGGGACCTGCTGCATACCAAGCAGATGCTCTACCACTGAGCCACAGACCCCCCCCCCCCCCCCGTACTATAGGTCTTGGTCCTGATCAAACGAACATTTGTGTAAACTATGAGCTGATCGGTTGTCTGCTGACAAAGCTACAAATCGTCCTGTCGCATTCAAAACCAGTGTTCTCTGAGTTAGCGTGAGCTAGCTCACACATTTTTTGTCTTAGCCCAGGGAAAATGGCCCCGGAGCAAACTTAATTCCTGCAGTAGCTCACGACTTCAGTGCCAGGAGCTCGCAGAGTAGAATTTTTGCTCACGAGACTCTGCAGCTCAGAAGGAACATTGCTCAAAACACAACCTGTTGAAAGTTAATCTCATAAGGACCCATCTGGTTTCAGCAGCTGAGAATTAATCACCTGGCAAACTTACCTTTGCTGACCATTGAACATATGAACATCTGAAGCTGCCTTCTACTGAATCAGACCCCTTTCGGTCCATCAAAGTCAGTATTGTCTGCTCAGACTGGCAGCAGCTCTCCAGGGTCTCAAGCTGAGGTTTTTCACACCTATTTGCCTGGACCCTTTTTAGTTGGAGATGCTGGGGATTGAACCTGGGACCTTCTGCTTACCAAGCAGATGCTCTACCACTGAGCCACCATGCCTCCCCTTAGACATATGAACATATGAAGCTGCCTTCTACTGAATCAGACCCTGGGTCCATCAAAGTCAGTATTGTCTACTCAGACTGGCAGCGGCTCTCCAGGGTCTCAAGCTGAAGTTTTTCATGCCTACTTGCCTGGACCCTTTTTAGTTGGAGATGCCGGCGATTGAACCTGGGACCTTCTGCTTACTAAGCAGATGCTCTACCACTGAGCCAGCATCCCTCCCCTATTGAGATGTACGCAAGTCAAACTTTAGCCGGGGCCCTGTCTTATTTTGCTTGTCAAAACTGGATTCACTCTTCTGTTTTCCTTCTAACACCGCTGGTGCTCTTTCGATTAGGTATGCATCTCTCTGGAAAGGATGTCTCACACTTTACACTGGAAGGGGAGGAGATCTTCAGAAAATAGGAGAGTGAGTACCCTGTTCTTACGCTCTTCAAGGCCTCGTGTTTTTCAGGCTGAACTGGTAGGTATGAACTGTGGTCGGCGGACAGGCCCAAAGGGAACATGTGTCCCTTGGTCTCTTTCTTGGCTTAATATCCACACCAAAGAGTTTTGCTTGTGAGCGTTTGGCTCAAAAAAGTGTGTGGAAGTCCCAGTTGTTAACTCTAACCGCTCTTCAGGAATTAAGCCCTCACGCAGTACTTCTTTTGGTGAGAAGCCCTGTCAAATGAAACGGTTGTCGAAGATCCACTTTATCTGGGGTGCGCTGCACTTGTGCGTCTCAGTTTTCCAGTGTTCGTCTTCCAAAATCTCTACCTTTTTACATGTATCTCTACCTTCTTACATGTATCTGTTGGCTGGTGTTTCCTCAGAGCTGAGTTAGCATGAGCTAGTTCACAGATTTTTAGCCTCCAGCCCACACATTTTTGTTTTAGCTGAGGGAGGACGACCCCAGAGCACACTGAACATAAGAACATAAGAGAAGCCATGTTGGATCAGGCCAGTGGCCCATCTAGTCCAACACTCTGTCACTTATGTATATACACACACACACACACACACACACACACTGTGGCTAATAGCCACTGATGGACCTCTGCTCCATATTTTTATCCAATCCCCTCTTGAAGCTGGCTATGCTTGTAGCTGCCGCCACTTCCTGTGGCAGTGAATTCCACGTTAATCACCCTTTGGGTGAAGAAGTACTTCCTTTTATCCGTTTTAACCTGACTGCTCAGCAGTTTCATTGAATGCCCACGAGTTCTTGTATTGTGAGAAAGGGAGAAAAGGACTTCTTTCTCTACTTTCTCTATCCCATGCAGAATCTTGTAAACCTCTATCATGTCACCCCGCAGTCGACGTTTCGGCAAGCTAAAGAGCCCCAAGCGTTTTAACCTTTCTTCATAGGGAAAGTATTCCAAACCTTTAATCATTCTAGTCGCCCTTTTCTGCACTTTTTCCAATGCTATAATATCCTTTTTGAGGTGCGGTGACCAGAATTGCACACAGTATTCCAAATGAGACCGCACCATCGATTTATACAGGGGCATTACGATACTGGCTGATTTGTTTTCAGTCCCCTTCCTAATAATTCCCAGCATGGCGTTGGCCTTTTTTATTGCAATCGCACACTGTCTTGAGTTATCTACCATGACCGCAAGATCTCTCTCTTGGTCAGTCTCTGAGTCATGCAGCAGCTCCCAACTTTAATGCCAGTAGCTCATAAAGTAGAATTTTTGCTCACAAGACTGCAGCTTAGAGGGAACATTGCTGCTGACCTGTCCCAAATCTTTTAAACGCTCTCGTGCTAGCCAGATTTAATGCCCACTCATTGATAGTTGTTACAGGTAAGTTTTTGTGCTTTTCTTACAACAAATTTGCTCCTGGGGCTTCAGAAGATGCTGTATTTCACCATGCGTTTCAGCCTGCGAAGGTTCCCCTAGTTTCAAAGCACTCCACCCGCCAGCATTTAGCAGGCTGCTTGTGGGATCCTTGCCCTTAAAGACCTCCGTTAAGCACGGCATGTGCAGGGCAGTGACGTCACCCAGAAGTGATTGCGCCGGGCACGTCACACAGGGACGCTCTAGCAATTCGGTGAAAACTATTGTTTCATGCGGGGACTCCCTGGTAATTTGGTGCCATAGAGTCCCCCCCTCCGAATTGCTAGAGTATCCCTGCATGAAACCATAGAGTTTTCACAGAATTTCTAGAGCGTCCCTGTGTGACGTGCCTGACACAACGGCATCACTTCCGGGTGATGTCATCATGCCACACATGAAAAAAAACTCCCCTGCTCACAGTCTCCGGGGACTTGGGCGACCCTATTCATACAAGATGGTTGCATTTCTGCTTGCTGCACCCTCCCCCCACCAACCCCCCCCCCACAAAACCGTAGTAGCTCCAAATATTTGTTACTCTTTTTGTCATTTGGGTAAGAAGCAGAAGACCACAGATTTATACCCCACCCTTCTCTCTGAATCAGAGCCTCAGAGCGGCTTACAGTCTCCTTTGTCTCCTCCTCCTCGCCCCCACAATAGACACCCTGTGAGGTAGGTGGGGCTGAGAGAGCTCTCCCAGCAGCTGCCCTTTCAAGGACAACTCTACTAGAACTATGGCTGATCCGAGGCCATTCCCGCAGCTGCAAGCGGAGGAGTGGGTAATCAAACTGGCTCTCTTTGATTTGTAATTATTCACCGCTCGAGAGTTGTGCAGCATAGAGCTCTTACTGGATTTAAGGAAAGGGGGATCCTTCTTGGGACGAAGGGACAATTTGTTTTCTGTCGGGGGCTCTTTCTGGCCCAGGTTCTTCACCTAAATCCATTTGTCAACAGGTAAATGCGCTGTGCCATCAGTGACTTCTGGGTTGGCCTGTGAAAGGACTGGCAGCCTGAGAAACTGAAGTCCTCTATTTATCCACAGGGTAGGTCTGGTAGAAGCAGCTGCTTTGTGAGCTTCTGCAGCTACTCTTGAGCCAGCTTCTGCCAGGGGTGTAAAGGTAAATTTCCCCCTCTGTCTACTGGGTCGTGATGATTGGTCATCCCCCCTCTGTGGGCAAGGCAGGTGGTTTGCTTCACCTGCATGGGCTTCAGATTGAATTAGTGAAAAAACAGGGACGGGGAGAAAGACTGAACAGCCAGAAAACACCAGGTATCTGCCTTGTGAGAGAGCCAGTTTGGTGTAGTGGTTAAGTGCGCGGGCTCTTATCTGGGAGAACCGGGTTTGATTCCCCATTTGCACCTGGTTTGATTCCCCATTTGATTGCTCCACTTGCACCTGCTGGAATAGCTTTGGGTCAGCCGTAGCTCTGGCAGAGGTTGTCCTTGAAAGGGCAGCTGCTGTGAGAGCCCTCTCAGCCCCACCCACCTTACAGGGTTTCTGTTGTGGGGGAGGAAGGTAAAGGAGATTGTGAGCCGCTCTGAGACTCTGAGATTCAGAGTATAGGGCAGGATATAAATCCAGTATCATCATCATCATCATCATCATCATCATCTCTCTCTCTCTGAGAGCCAGTTTGGTGTAGTGGTTAAGTGTGAGGACTCTTTATCTGGAAGAACGGGGTTTGATTCCCCACTCCTCCACTTGAACCTGTTGGAATGGCCTTGGGTCAGCCATAGCTCTGGCAGAGGTTGTCCTCGAAAGAGCAGCTGCTGTGAGAGCCCTCTCAGCCCCACCCACCTCACAGGGTGTCTGTTGTGGGGAAGGGAGATAAAGGATATTGTGAGCTGCTCTGAGACTCTTTGAGTGGAGGGTGGAATATAAATCCAGTGTCTTGTACAATTAAAACAGTGCCCTTAATATCTCCAGCACATAAATAATACACAAAACGCTAGTATTACTTATGAGAAAAATTCAAAATGTTGTAACACACACTGTTGCCAATAAATATAATATCCAGAATCACATAAACCAAACCACCAAGTTCCATTACAATTCCAGGCTTCCGAGGAATATGTAAAGACCAGCGTTCCCTTGAAGCTGAGTTAGTGTGAGCTAGCTCACAGATTTTTAGCCTCCAGCTCACACATTTTTGTCTTCGCTCAGGAGGGATGACCCCGGAGCACAATAATTTATTCAGTAGCTTGCGACTTTAATGCCAGTAGCTCACAAAGTAGAAGTTTTGCTCGCAAGACTCTGCAGCTTAGAGGGAACATTGGAAAAAACTTGTACAACACTCAAAGGTGATATGAATATATTCCCCTACTGTGCATAATGTAGGTTCTCAATGGAATTTCTATCGTTATATTTCCCATTTCGATTAGTATTTTTGTCAAGAGATGCACGTATGAATAACTTAAGCCTTTACTCTGAGGCTCTCTAAACCAGTGTTTCCCATTTGCAGGGTCGTGACCCGGTACCGGGCCACGGAAGTCTCACTACTGGGTCACAAGAAAAGCCAAAGCTAGCCCCGCCCCCAGCAAAGCATGACCTCTGTTCTGCTTCCTTCCTTCTCCCATCTCTCTGTTGTGCAGAGAAGAGCTAGCCTTGAAGACTGACACAGGCTGCAAAGTCTGAGCTCTGTTTGGCTTTTTTCTTCCCCTCGTCTCTCTGTTGTGCAGAGAAAAGCTAGCTTTGAAGACTGACACAGGCTGCAAAGTCTGAGCTCTGTTTGGCTTCCTTCCTTCCCCCGTCTCTGTGTTGTGCAGAAAGGAGCTGGGCTTCCTCTCCTTCCTTCTCCCTCCATTTTTACCAAATGACCCCTGGGCGGAATTGTTGCTGGCTGGGGTCATCTGATGGTGAGGAAGGCTTTTTTTTCTTTGCCCCCCTCCCTTCTTTCTTTCCCTGCAAATGATGCTCTGTCTGTATTCTTAGTGCTGGGATGGGGGGAAGCAACAGTGGGAGGGCTTCTAGTGCCCTGGCCCCACTGGTGGACATTCTGGAAGTGACATCACAGGAAAAGGTGGAGTTTTGGTTCAGTGTATCCCAGAAGTGACATCGCTTGGCCCTTGACACCACAGGAAATGACATAATTCCTGTCTCCTGGCTCCACCCCCAAAGTCTCCTGACTCCACCTTCAAATTTTAGTGGGTCATGAAGGAGAAATGTAAAAAAAACCAGGCCACGGGAAAGAAAAGTTTGGGAAACCCTTCTCTAAACCATGTCAGCTTCAAAAACATTTATTTTAATATTTCTTATCTCTGGAGCCTCACAGCCTCTGTAGTATTCACAACTCAGTGGTACATACTTCCTGCTGAGCCAGTAGCTCTCGCACAACACGAGCCTGACCACAACACGGCCAGGTGAGTGCGCCCTTCCTCCCATGCTCCCGGAGACAAAAGGGACGGCGCCGTCTCCAGAAACGAAGCAAGATGAGAATCTCCACTCGAGGCTTCTCGCTGTGTCTGACAGTCGTGTTTTTATCGTCGATAGGTTCTGCATGGTGTATTCCGAAGTGCCCAATTTCAGCGAACCCAACTCTGATCACCAGGGGCAGTCCAGTAAAGGGGTACGTTTTGGGAACTGCGTAAAGAGCCGACGATCCGAAGGGTGGCCCGTGAGGTTGTTGGGTGTAGCTTGGGTGGTGCCAGGCATTCAAACGATCTGAAGATCATTTGGACTTCTTTCACAGATGCTGCGGGGGCGGAGGGAGGAAATCATGTACTCCTTGGGGATTGGTTATCTTTACTTTATCTGTCTTTTGTCTGTGTTTCTCTAAAGGGGCAGAATGAACAGAGCAATTCTCTTCCACCAAGTCATATGGGTACTTGTACTTTTGGGCCAAGTGGTAAGTCTTTAATTTTTTTTAATCTGTGGAAACAGCATGAACACATGAACAAGGTAGAGAGGCCAAGGTCTTCCTAAGAACATGATGCTGCCTTCTACTGAACCAGACTCTGAGGCCATCAAAGTCAGTCTTGTCTACTCAGACTGGCAGCGGCTCTCCAGGGTCTCAAGCAGAGGTTTTCACGCCTACTTGCTTGGACCCTTTTTAGTTGGAGATGCCAGGGATTGAACCTGGGACCTTCTGCTTACCAAGCAAATGCTCTACCGCCGAGACACCGTCCCTCCCTAAAGTCAGTCTTGTCTACTCAGACTGGCAGTAGCTCTCCAGGGTCTCAAGCAGAGGTTTTTCACGCCTACTTGTCTGGACCCTTTTTTGTTGGAGATGCCGGGGATTGAACCTGGGACCTTCTGCTTCCCAAGCAGATGCTCTACCACTGAGCCACTGTCCTTCCCCTTTAGTGGCTCTCCAGGGTCTCAAGCTGAGGTTTTTCACACCTACTTGTCTGGACCCTTTTTAGTTGGAGATGCCGGGGATTGAACCTGGGACCTTCTGCTTACCAAGCAGATGCTCTACCACTGAGCCACCGTCCCAGCACTCTGGACTTTTCGCTGGTTGGATCCCAGCCATCAGCCTGCTTTGGTTTCTCTTCGCAGATGCTTCTTTGCCTTGTGCTAGCGTGAGAAATGGGAAATCAAACTTGTTATCCCGGGCAGACTTAGGAAGAAGTCCCGTGAGACTCGTAAGGCCTTGACATGCTTGGAGAAACGTTGACTGAGGGGTGACATGATAGAGGTTTACAAGATCACGTATGGTATAGGGAAGGCAGAGAAAGAAATACTTTTCTCCCTTTCTCACAATACGAAAACATGGGGACATTCAATGAAATTGCTGAACAGTCGGGTTACAATGGATAAAAGGAAGTCCTTCACCCAAAGGGTGATGAACACATGGGATTCACTGCCACAGGAGGTGGTGGTGGCTACAAGCATAGACAGCTTCAAGAGGGGATTGGATAAGCATCTAGAGCAGAGGTCCATCAGTGGCTATTAGCCACAACATATTGTTGGAACTCTCTGTCTGGGGCAAGTGATGCTCTGTATTCTTGGTGCTTGGAAGGGGCACAGTGGGGGGGGGGTTTCTAGTGTCCTGGCCCCACTGGTGGACCTCCTGATGACACTTGGGGTTTTTGGCCACTGTATGACATGGAGTGTAGGACTGGATGGACTATTGGCCTGATCCAATATGGCTTGTCTTACGTTGATTCCGCATAAGTATGCAGAGGATTGGAATTTAAAGGCAAAGATGTCTTTCAGTTGCAGGTGTGGAATAACGTGAATGCTACAAAACCTTCCCGTTACTGCGTAAACCTTTAAACCCCCCCCCAAAAAACCTGTTTTCAGAACAGCATTGGCTATTTTTCTTTTTTAGGGTTCTGTAAATCCAAACCCTATGTGCCCGGAAACAAAACTTCTTAAGAGCCAGTTTGCTGTAGTGGTTAAGTGTGCAGAATTTATCTGGGAGAACCAGATTTGATTCCCCACTCTTCCCCTTGCACCTGCTGGAATGGCCTTGGGTCAGCCAGAGCTCTCATAGCTGTCATAAATTGTAGTTTGCTTGCAGTGGAAATGACCCCCAAGTAGTTAAGAATATCCAAGAGTCCTAACAAGGTAGAGAGGCCAAGGCCTTCCTAAGAACATCAGAGGAGCCCTGCTGGATCAGACCAGTGTGGGTCCATCTGGTCCAGCATCCTGTCTCACACAGTGGCCAACCACTTCCTCTGGACGGTCAACAACAGGGCAGGGAGGCTGAGGCCTTTGTAAGAACAGAAGAAGAACCCAGCTGGATCAGAGCAATGGTCCATCTAGTCCAGCATCCTCTCTCATACAGAGGCCAGCCAGTTCCTCTGCAGGGCCAACAACAGGGCATAGAGACCTGAGGCCTTCCTACGAACATAAGAAGAGCCCTGCTGGATCAGAGCAGTGGTCCATCTAGTCTGACATCCTGTCTCACACAGAGGCCAGCCAGTTCCTCTGCAGGGCCAACAACAGGGCATAGAGACCTGAGGCCTTCCTACGAACATAAGAAGAGCCCTGCTGGATCAGACCAGTGGTCCATCTAGTCTAGCATCCTGTCTCACACAGAGGCCAATGAGTTCCTCTGGAGGGTCAATAACAGGGCAGAGAGGCTGGGGACTTCCTAAGTACACCAGAAGAGCCCTGCTGGATCAGACCAATGGTTCCTCTAGTCGAGCATCCTGTCCCACACAGTGGCCAGCCAGCTCCTCTGGAGGGCCAACAACAGGGCAAAGAGGCTGAGGTATAGTGAGAGAGCCAAGAACAGGGCACAGAAGCCAAGGTCTTAATTAGAACACTAAAAGAGCCCTGCTGCCTACTGTGTTGCTACAAAGTGTTGGACTGGATGGGCCATGGCCTGATCCAAGATAGCTTCAGTTATGTCGGGGTAGTGAGGATCTGTTTTCTTGGTGCTGGGAGGTCAACAGTGGGAGGGCTTCTGGAGTTCTGGCCCCACTGGTGGGCCTCCTGATGGCCCCTGAATTTTGACCACTGAGTGACAGAGTGTTGGACTGGATGGGCCATTGACCTGAACCAACGTGGCTTCTCTTGTGTTTTCACGTACCTTTTGATGCAGTATCTGAGCTTTAAAGAGCGCTCTGAGAATATATGTTATGTTCTCATGTACCTTTTGATGTAGTATCTGAGCTTTAAAGAATGCTCTGCTACGTCTCTGCTTTGTGTAGCAGCTTGTTTTTTCCGCGCACTGATTACCCTCTCATGGGAGTTTGAAAAAGCAAGTTTCCCTTTGAGATTTTGTGGTCTCCTCTTATGCCTTCCCCAGCCCTCTGAGCAGCCTGTTGTTAGATGTTCCCTCACCAAGGAGAAAGACTAAAGACTTGTCCCCCCTGAAACAGTTCTCATTCCGTCTTCTTCTGTTCCTTCTTTCTCTTCTCTTTCTCAGGAAATGGCGTACACACGGGGTCCGAGTCGAGTGGAGTGTCGGTGGGGTATAATAACTCTACCTCCTATGCGGGTACGGGGAGGGCCGGCGGCCGGGGCCCCACCTCCACGCTGGCACCGGCGAATAACCCTCGCCCCATCCAAGGCTCCATAACTAACGGGCGGGATCCTCGCAGGGCTTCCAAAAGATGACCCAGACCGGCCGCCTCGCTGTCCGTCAAAACTGTACCACCCTACTTGAACACTTACCTGCACTTTTATTTATGGCAACTGTGAGAAAGGTTCCTTGTTCCTTTCCTCCTTCCTTCCTTCCTGTTGTATGGAGAGAAGGATTCTTTTGTGTCTCCCCCCCCCCCCCCCCTAATTCCCTCTCATCAAGAAAACACAGTGACGCTGCTGACGTCTTATATTTCAAGGAGGGAAAGATCTTAAAAATTCAGGGGTCCTAGTCTGGAAACCCCGGGGTTCTTTGTTGAAAATTAGAGGTTGATTCTAAAACAAAAGCTGATTTTTTTTGTTTGGGTGTTTCTTTTAGAGGTTTTTTTTAATTTTTTTTTGGGGGGGGGGTCCCGTTTGAATTCAGCCAGCCCCACAGCCTTAAGAAGGTCTCTTTCCTCTTTTTGTGAGTCCTGCACAGCTACTGGGAGCTCACAAACAAAAGGGACCCAGGTTTCCTGAGTCGTTCGACCTTGCAATAAATCTAGACGGAATTGTCCAGTTCTACTAGCAGAGAGAACTATTAAGTTTCTTTGGTTTTTGGGGGGGATGGCTGTGATTGGCTGGAGAAGGCAAAATCTCTCTTGGAAAACCACGCACACTTATTCTTCCCAGAGCCAGTGTAGCTTACTCTAGAGGAAGTTCAGACAGATCCATGGGAAACATAGTTCAGCGAGTCATCCGGGTTAGGCAAGAAGTATTAAACATGGTTGGGAAAATTCAGATGAATGCGAACCATACATTTCAGAGCTATTTCCTTCAGCAGGTCATGTCTGGTAGGCGAGAAATGCTAAACGCGGCTTTTAAGAGCTGAGTTTTAATCCCTCCTCAAGGTTGCCATAGAGCATTTGCCGTCAGTAGGAATCCCGCTGGAAAATCAGTAAGGGCGATTAGCATAATAGCCGTTTTCTATAATCAGAGTCACGTATAGCACAGCTGTTAATGACTATGGTTTCTTGGTGACATTTGAACCCCGAAAGAAGGTTCACTGAAGCTGGGAATGTTTCCCTGTGTCAGACTGGAAAACCCAATTCCTTTGCTTAAGTTGGAACATCTGGGTTCCTTGGCTTTTCTTTTTGCACAGTATTCTCTTGTTTTGCAACAGGAGAGCATTTGGATTTCCGGTGCAGTTCTTAGCAGAGTTTATGCTCTTCTGAGCCCTTAGAAGCAGACTTACAAGGGTGCAATTCTTGTTTTCTGACTACACCGGCAAACCTTGCAGCTGCCGTAAAAAGAGGACAGTCAAGGGCAAACTTGGGGCTTTTTTGGAGCAGGAACTCCTTTGCATATTAGGCCACACCCCACTGATGTAGCCAATCCTTCCAAGACCTTACAGGAGTCTTAGTACAGGGCCTAATGTCAGCTCTTGGAGGATTGGCTGCCTCAGGGGTGTGTGGCCTAAAATGCAAAGGAGTTCTTGCTACAGAAAAAAGCCCTGGGCAAACTCGAACCACTTCATTACCGGTGGTTCATTTTAAATCGGGCCAAAATCTACTCAGGTGAGGAGCTGGCAAAGAAAAACTGGTCGGTACTGATGGGACCCCTCCTGGGAGACTATTTCCAGCTGAATTCTCAAGTGCCTGGATGAGACACGCCCGGTTTTACTTACAGCGCTGATAACTTTAATGTCTCGAAATGCAGCGCCAACGCCGATCGTTTTGAAGCTAGCTAAGCGTGAAAAGGGAGGAAAGCTTGCGGACTCGGAAGGAGTTGTCTTACAAAAGAGATGTGCATTTTTTTTTAAGTTTTGGATAAATGTAAATGTTCTTGGGGGCTTGCACCAAATAGCCCTGAGAATTCAGTCTGTCTGCTCTGCGTTTAGGGAATCGCCTTTGGAATCCGCAAGGTGTGCTGTAAAAAGACTGACCGTCCCTCCCCTTGGGTTTTGTTACATTTTTCTTGAAGCGGACCTCATAAATAAAAGTTGCACTAACGACGTTTAAATAGAAACATCTTAACTTTTTTCCCCTTCTTTGGCAAGATCGCCCTCAAAGAAATCAGATGCTTTTGTTTGTTCGTCCTCATTGTACTTGCTTGAAAGCAATTCCCATTGACTTACTTCCAGAGCTCTCTTTCTAATGAGCTGCTCTGCATATTAGGCCACACACTCCTGATGTAGCCAATCCTCCTGGCGCTTACAGTAGGCCCTGTACGAAGAGTCCTTTAAGCTCTTGGAGTTTTTTTGGCCCTTGTGTGACACCGAGCGTTGGACTGGATGGGCCATTGGCCTGATCCAACATGGCTTCTCTTATGTTCTTATGTCTGGGGCAATGATACTCTGTATTCTTGGTGCTTGGGAGGGGCAACAGTGGGAGGGTTTCTAGTGTCCTGGCCCCACTGATGGACCTCCTGATGGTACCTGGGGGTTTTTGGCCACTGTGTGCCACACAGTGTTGGGCCATTGGCCTGATCCAACATGGCTTCTCTTATGTTATGTTCTCTTGGTGGATTGTCTACATATGGCTTAGCATGCAGAGGAGCTCATGCTGGAAAGAGCTCTGCTTACTTCTGAGTACGCCCATTTACGAATCGGACACTTCTTCGCTTACCCATTTAAGAAACGCGCTTTGTCTTTTCCTGCTATTGGGTTGTGGGGATTTTTTGGTCATGCGCAAATTTTCTAAAGTTGCAGCCAAAACACAGTTCAGCCACCCCTGGCATAGACCTTTCTGGTAATAGGACTTCTGAGTAAAGTTCTTTTAGCAGTAGTCGCAAAAAAGGAAGCCATCTATGGAGGGAATGTCTTCTTTCGAACAGTAGTTTTGCTTCTGTGGTAATCTTGCTAGTTGTGGGTCAAAGAGCTTCACATCTGAGCTGCTCTCGAAAGACGCCACAGTGATAAGAACATAAGCGAAGCCATGTTGGATCAGGCCAGCGGCCTATCCAGTTGAACACTCTATGTCACATAAGAGAAGCTATGTTGGATCAGGCCAGTGGCCCATCCAGTCGAACACTCTGTGTCACACAGTGGCCAAAAAAACCCAGGTACCATCAGGAGGTCTACTAGTGGGGCCAGTTCACTAGAGGCCCTCCCACTGTTCCCCACCCCCAAGCACCAAGAATACAGAACATCACTTCTTCAGACATAAGAACATAAGAGAAGCCATGTTGGATCAGGCCAGTGGCCCATCCAGTCAAACACTCTGTGTCACACAGTGGCCAAAAAAACCTCAGGTGCCATTAGTGGGGCCAGGACACTAGAAGCTCTCCCACTGCCTGCCCAAGCACTAAGAATACAGAGCATCACTGCCACAGACAGTTCCAACAATACACTGTGGCTAATAGGCACTGATGGACCTCTGCTCCAGATGTTGATCCAATCCCCCCTTGAAGCTGTCTATGGTTGCAGCCGCCACCACCTCCTTTGGCAGTGAATTTCATGTGTTGGTCACCCTTTGGGGTGAAGAAGTACTTCTGAGTAAAGTCTTTTCAACGGTGGTCACACAAATGGAAGCCATCTGTGGAGGTAACGTCCGCTTTCCAACAGTAGTTCTGCTTCGGTGATAATCTTGCTAGTCGCGGGTCAAAGAACTTCATGTGAGCTGTTCTAGAAAGACGCCACTGTGGTGGGATTCATACACAGCGTGTGGCTTGCCTGAGCGATAAGGGTCAAAACCCCTCAGGAGTGAATGAAACGGCTCACTGCAGATTTTTGGTTTGTAGGATGTTTTCTTTAAGGGCATTTGGCTTGACGTCTCTGGCCAAACAGTGGCCATTCAACTTTTGGGAAGAAATTTGCAGAAACCAATGAACCCCAAAACCTCTACATCTCTGGTTAGATCATTTTATTTTTCTAGTGCAGGGGTGTCAAACATGCAGCTAGGGGGCTGAATCAGGCCCCTGGATGGCACCTATCAGACCCCTGAGAAACTGGCTGCCGTCTGTTTCCTCCTCCCTCTTGCTTCCTTCCGCATAGCAGCTTGCTTTATCAAGGTTGCTGAATCGCACAGGAGCTACAGAGCAAAGCCTCTCTTTTCTCCATTGGCTGAGGCTCCTTGGGGAGAAGGGGAGAGAGAGCTTGCTTCACCAGGCTCTCTCAGTCGCCCAGCAGAGCTACTGAGCCAAGCCTCTCTTCTATTAGCTGAAGCTCCTCCCCCTTCTGGTCCCCTGGGGAAGGAAGGAAAGAGCCAGAGCTTCCTTTGCCCAGTTCCCTGGATCCCACAGGAGAGATACAATGAAAGCACTTTTGAGACCAACAAGTGCTAACGTTTTAAGTTTTTAAAAAATCTTTGTGTTTGTGTCCTTTATAACGTTTATGTCTCTGGTACCTGGCATTGCATTTTATGGCACACATGACTCCCCCCGACAAGGTCTTATTATTATTCGGCCCTCGTAACGAATGAGTTCGACACGCCTGTTCTTGTGCTTTAATTCTGTATTATTGCTTCTGCTTTAATCACTTCTTTTTTTTTGTTTCAAAGGGGAAAAACCCACACCAGCCTGGAATGCAACTGTTCATTTTGCTGAACCGTTTAGGAAGCTGTGGCTAGGCTGGCAGAATACTGTGTGGGGCTGAGGTCAGGGCCTCGCAGCGTGTTGCTTGTGGGTGCCGTGGGGCCTATCACCACCTTTCCTCATGCCATCCAAGTGTCTTTAGAAAGCAGCTGGGGCCAAGCTGGCCTTTTCCTAGAACAGCTTGATTGGCCACTGGAGATTTGATTGGGTGTGCAGTTGTTTTTTTAAAAAAACAGCGTCAGCAATCATCTATGTGCAGTGGCCATTTTGTGGCTGGCTGCACCTCCTGCAGTAGCCATTTTGTGGTCTCCAGCTCTAGGGTGGGCACCTCTCTGGTTTAGGAACATGGAAAGTGACTTGAATCAGGTGGGGAGGAAATACCAGCTGATGAGAGAGGTGTCTTTTTGGAACCTCTGAATTTGAGGAGAACGAGAGAGCTCTTCAGGCGCATAGATGTTGTCGTTCTTGTTTCAGTAAATGTGTTAACAAGGTAAGTGTACTGTGTCCCTTTATTGGCCACACAAATTCTGTTGGGAGCTTTTACGTCGTGGCTCACAGAGAGTTGCATCTGTACTTGCTGTATTCCACCACGCCAACACACGTTTGCGACACAAATAGGCTTGCCAATCCCCAGGTCCCAGTGGGGGTTCTTCCGCTTTCCCAGTCTCCTTCCCACCCCCAGTCAGCTGGCCAGTGGAGGGAAGTCCCACCCCCCAAAGCCCCCATGTGATTTTTTTCCCCCTCCAGAGGCTCCAGTCTCCGATTGGAAAGGCTTCATTTTGGGATGGGGTGTCTGTGTTACTTGGAAGAAGTTGGCTGCAACTCATTAGAGAGGCCAATCCCCCTTCAGTCGCCAGAAAACGGGGGGGGGGGGGGAGGCAGGAACGTCTGCTGAACACTTCATTCCCTATGTGGCAATCGATTCTCATAGGGTATAATGGGGAATTGATCTGGAGATTTCAGGGGCTCTGGGGGAGCTGTTTGAGGTAGAGGCACCAAATTTTCAGTATAGTATCGTGCCTCCCCCCAAAGTACCCCCCCCCCCAAGTTTTAAAACAATTGGACCAGGGGGTCCAATTCTATGAGCTCCAAAAGAAGGTGCCCCTATCCATTATTTCCTATGGAAGGAAGGCATTTTAAAAGGTGTGTTATCCCTTTAAACGTGATGGCCAGAACTCCCTTGGAGTTCAATTATGCTTGTCACACCCTTGTTCCTGGCTCCACCCCCAAAGTCCCCAGATATTTCTTGAATTGGACTTGGCAACCCTAGACACAAAATACTACACAACTTCTAAATTAACAGAGCTATGTCTGGGCATAGAAAACTGGCTCGTGTCAAATGTCCGTCAGCCTCTATTGTGACGGAAGGACTACGAAGCAAGTAGCCTAAAATTATGCAGGCTTTCAAACATCAGAACTCTACTATTAAAGTGGATTGAAAAACAAATTTCCTTATGTTCAAAGTTCCCTTCAAGTTTATCTCCCCCTCCCCCCCGCCAAGTTTCTAAAGCAAGATTGCACTGCCCCCCCCTCCCCCCGCCATTTATGTAATCCTCACATCAACATTTGAGAGTTTGGCTGTGAAATTGTGGTGGGCTGAAGGTCACCTGGTGGGTTGAAGTCTTAAAACCACGATGTTAGGCCTTGAACTGTGGCATCGCAGGAAGTGGTGCCCAGAGGGGCACTAGTGTGGAGGTGGCCAAATTTAAAACATAAGAGCCACAGAATGAACATCTGATGTTTGTGAGCTGCAAGGCTTGAATGTCAAATGTTTCGAGAGCAGGAAGGAAGGAAACAAATAGATGGGAGGGAGAGGTGGAAAGGAAGCAACTTTAAATACATTTTCCCAAGCCGCTGGCTTGGCTTGAAAAGTTTTAGAGATACCATCTCCAAGGTGGCTTATGGGGTGGTGGGGACTTGGAGAGCCGCACAATATGTGTGAAAGCTGGATGCGGCTCCTGAGCGGCAGGTTGGCCACCCCTGCCTTGGAGCCAGTGGGCACCTTTCACACCCACAAGGTTTAATTCCAGGTATAAGCTCTTGTGTGTACTTCAGGTACATGAGCACAAAAGCTGCTCTCCAGAACGAAACCTTGCTGGTCTTAAAAGGTGGCAAAGGACTCAAAACTTGGTTCCGTTGCCTCAGTGGAATGTGGCTGCCTACCTGAATCTTATCCGGCCTGAAGTAGCAGACTAGGCCTCAGTTAAAACCCCTTCTCTGAACGCGTGTGGGTGAGAGAACCGCCCACTTGAATAGTCTTCACCTAGCCAACCTGATAAGGGCCCCAAGGCTCAGAGTGGTAAAGCTGCAGTACTGCAGTTGGAGCCCTCTGCTCACGACCTGAGCGATCCCAGCGGAAGCTGGGTTCAGGTATCTGGCTCAAGGTTGACTCAGCCTTCCATCCTTCTGAGGTCGGTCAAATGAGTCCCCAGCTTGCTTGGGGGAAAGCGTAGATTACTGGGGGAGGCAGTGGCAAACCACCCCGTAAAAAGTCTGCCATGAAAACATGAAAGCAACGTCACTCCAGAGTCAGAAACGACTGGTGCTTGCACAGGGGACTATCTTTACCTTCAGCCAACCTGACAGATTTTCTTGTGAGAACAAAATTGGGAAGGAAACCTCGTGTGCCAGTGGAGGTTGCCAGCTCCCAAGGTGGGAAATGCTTGGAGGTTTTGGGGTAGAGCTCCAGGGAGGGCCTCAGTGCATTATAACACTGCTCACCAGAGCAGCCTTTTCCACCAGGGGAACTGCTACTTGAGGTCAAGTGTGATTCCTGGAGCTCTCCAGGTCCCACCTGGAAGTTGGCAACTTAAATTCTACCCTGAGCTTGAATTTATTTATAGCCAGGGCTTTCTCTGAGCAGTAATGCAGTTTCGGCTGGCTTGGCACCAGGGTGTGGCCTAATATGCAAATAAGTTCCTGTTGGGCTTTTCCACAAAAAAACCCAGTGTGGCACAATGGTGACATCAGGGGGTGTGGCCTGATATGCAAATGAGTTCCTGCTGGGCTTTTTCTACAAAAAAGCCCTGATTGAAACAATGGTGTCACCGGGGGTGTGGCCTAATACACAAATGAGCCCCTGTTGGGGCCTTTCCTACAAAAAGGCCCTGAGTGAAACAATGGTGACATCAGGGTGTGGCCTAATATGCAAATGAGCCCCTGCTGGGGCCTTTCCTACAAAAGACCCTGAGTGAAACAATGGTGACATCAGGGGGTGTGACCTAATATGTAAATGAGTTCCTGCTAGGCTTTTTCTACCAAAAGCTCTGTGTGAAATGATGGTGATGCCTGGGGGTGTGGTCTAATATGCAGATGAGCCCCTGCTGGGCCATTCCTACAAAAAAAGCCCTGTGTGGTACAATGGTAACATCAGGGGATGTGGCTTAATATGCAAATGAGTTCCTGTGGTGCTTTCCCCCTACCTTTCTCCACAGTGTGACCCAAAGCAGCTGAGGTTCTCTGTTTTATTCTCACAGTAACCTTGTGAGGTGGGTTAGGCTGAGAGACCGTGATTGGCTCAAGGTCACTCAGCAAGCTTCCATGGCAGAGTGAGGATTCGAACCCAGGTCTCTTGAGACATTAGTCTAGCACTCCCAACCGCTACACCAGGAGCTGTGGGATAATGGGAAGAAGGAATTTGTCTCTTCGAGGGATGTGACCGAACACGGCTGTTTGTTGCTGCCAATGAGTGCCTGATTCACGCTGTCACAGGCTTTCTGCTTCCCTGCAGAATTAAGCCAGACTAGTTTGTGGTGTAGGTCATGGGTGTAGTCATGTTTTTTTGGCCTGGTGATGCCAAGTGCCTGTGGCCCTCTGAGGCGGACGGCGTGACCTGTGTAACCGGACCAACTCCACAGACAACAAATATCATTAGCCAGAGTGCTTTCTGGCCACGTAGAATGACGTAACGGAGATGAAGTCAGTCCTTTTTGACAGAAGCTGTTAATTAAATGGGGACAAAGTCTGAGTGCAGTGGCAGCTTTCAGGACCAGCAACGTTTAATTCTGGGCATAAGCTTTTTAAGAGCCACGCTGATTAAGCACTAGATTGGGGTGTCAATATGCAGCTGGGGGGCTGAATCAGACCCCCGGAGGGCTCCTATCAGGCCCCCAAGCAGCTGACTGTCATTGGCTTCTTCCTCTCTCTCCCTTCTGCATCACAGCTTGCTTTTCAAGGCTTGCTCAATCACACAGCATCTACAGAGCAAAGCCTCTTTTCTCCATTGGCGGAGGCTCCTCCCTTGGGAAGGGGAGGAGGCAGAGCTTGCTTTGCCATGGTCTCTCAATCGCACAGCTCTTCCTTCTACTGGCTGAGGCTCCTCGCTCTCCTGGTCCCCTGGGGAAGGAAGGAAAGAGCCAGAGCTTCCTTTGCCCAGTTCCCTGGATCCCACGGGAGAAATACAAAGAAAGCACCTTTAAGAACGAGTGCTAATGTTTTAAGCATGTTTTCTTTTACAAATCTTTAATTGTATTTGTCTGTGTCCTTTATAAAGTTTATATCTCTGCTACCTAATCTTAAATAGGTACACACAAGGCCTGGCCCGACATGGCTCGGCCCAACCTGACATCGCCCAGCCCAACAAGGTCTCATTTATATCAGATCAGATGCATTAAATGTTTGAGAGCCGCAAAGACATAAGTGTCAGATGTTTGAGGGAGGAAGGAAACGAAACGGAGGGAGAAGTGGAAAGAAAGCATCTTTCAATGCATTCTCCAAGCCGCTGAATGGCTTGGCTTGGAGAAGCAATTTAAAGAGGAAAAATGCTTTTCTCCAAGCCAGCCAATGGGACAGTGGGGGCTTTGAGAACCCCACAATATGTACGAAAAAGCCATCTGTGGGCTTTTGAGCTGCAGTTTGGAACCTGGTCTAAAGCAACAGAGCAAAGTTGGAGCCCAGTCGCGCTTTTGAGACCAACAAAGTTTAATCCCAAGTATAATGCCCTCAATTTAAACCTAACAATAAAGTCTTATTTATGGCATTTTACATCTAATGACAGCAATCTGCTTTTTATCATCCTTCATCGTTTCAGCCCAGTTAACAACACTAACAAACACAGACCCCAATTTGTGATTCTTTTAATCTGCTAAAAAAACATTTCCATGACCGCATACTAACTCACCGTCCACTTTCTCTATATTTAGGACTGCTTACCATTCCATACTTTTGTTTGATGAAGTGTGCTTCTAGCACACAAAAGCTTCCATTCTGAAGAAAACTTTGTTGGTCTTAAAGGTGCGACTTGACTATTACTTTGTTCTTTTGCTTCAGACCAACACGGCTGCCCACTTGGATCTATCTGCATGTACCGGCGTGGGGAACCTTTTTTCTGCCAAGGGCCATATGGATATTTATAACATCATTCGCGGGCCATAAAAAATTATCAACTTAAAAAACAGTGCTCCACCGAGGGAGAAGGTTCAGGCCAGCAAAATTAATGCAAATAACTTTTTCTTTTTGAAGTCATGTGGGGAGAGCCTAATCTGGCACACACACACACACACACACACACACCTGGCCAGCCGCCCTAGGCAAATGCATAGGTCCAGGACTTTTTTGTAGAAAAAGCCCAGCAGGAACTCAGTAGCATATTAGACCACATCCCCTAATATTAGCATATTAGGTCACACACTCATTAGCATTAGGCCACACCCTCTGGGATAATCAAGTGCAAACTGAACTGTGACAGTAACTTTTCCAGGCCCTGCAGCAATTCTGGCCGGCCAGCCAGGCCCCAGGGAGGCTGCACAGTACATCTGGGCCCTGTGATCCCTGCCTCACCCTGGGGAAGCTGCTGCACAGTGCTACTGGACCCCACGATCCTCTCTGGCCAGCCAGGCCCCAGAGAGGCTGCCACATGGCTCGGTTCGGCCCAGCAATCCCTGAGGGCCACACCAAGTGACTTCGGGGGCCGTATACGGCCCTTGGGACGGAGGTTCCCCACCCCTGGTTTATACCTTGAATTCAGCTTTGTCGATCTTCAAGGTGCTGCTGGATGGACTATCAAGGAAGCCGCGACCCTCAGTTTGTAGGACCCAAGCAAGGCTTTTTGGAAGTCGCTGATTGGTAGGGTCACCTGAGGTCGGAAGTGGCTTGACAGTATTTAACATATGCCCCCTGTAGATCAGGGGTGGCCAAACTCGCTTAACGTAAGAGCCACATAGAATAAGCAACGGATGTTTGAGAGCCTCAAGGCATGAACATCAGACGTTCGAGAGCCGCAAGACAGGAGGGAAGGAAGGCAAATAGATGGGGCAAGGGAGTGAGAGGCAGATTTCCCTCTAAGCTGCTTAGTGTGAGCTGGCTGGCAGTTTTTTAGCCTCCGGCTCACACATTTTTGTCTTCGCTCAGGAAGCTGATTTGTGCAGTAGCTCACAATTGTAATGCCTGTAGCTCATGGAGTACAATTTTTGCTCGCAAGACCCCGCAGCTTAGAGGGAGCATTGCTGAGAGGTGGAAAGAAAACAACTTTAACCCGATGTGCATCCTCCAAGCTGCTGGCTGACTTGGATTAGAGAAGTGATTTAAAGAGAGAAATGCCTTCTCCATGCTGGCTGACGGGGTGGCGGTGGGTTCGAGAGCCCCCACAGTCAGTGTTCCCTCTAAGCCAGGAGTATCAAACATGCAGTTCGGGGGCTGAATCAGGCCCCTGGAGGGCTCCTATCAGTCCCCCGAGCAACTGGCTGTCATCTGCTTCCTTCTCCCTCTCTCTCGCCTCCTGCAAAACAGCTTGCTTTGCAAGGCTTGCTCAATCACACAGGAACTACAGAGCAAGTCCTCTATTTTCTCAATTGGCTGAGACTCCTCCCTTGGAGAGGAAGGGGGGGAGGCAGAGCTTGTTTTACCAGGCTCTCTCAATCATACAGAACTACTGAGCCAAGCCTCTCCTCCTTCTATTGGCTGAGGCTCCCCCCTCCCAGTCCCCTGGGGAAAGAGCCACAACTTCCTTTGCCCAGTTCCCTGGATCCCATGGGAGAAATACAAAGAAAGCACCTTTAAGACCCACGAATGCTAATGTTTTATGCATGTTTTAATTATGTTTGTCTATGTCCTTTATAAAGTTTAGATCTCTGCTACCTAATCTTAAATAGGCATACACATAGCCCAGCCCAACAAGGTCTCATTTATGTCAGATCCGGCCCTCATAACAAATGAGTTCGACACCCCTGCTCTAAGCTGAGTTAGTGTGCGCTAGCTCACGGCTTTTTAGAAGAAGAAGATGATATTGGATTTATATCCCACCCTCCACTCCAAAGAGTCTCAGAGCAACTCACAATCTCCTTTCCCTTCCTCCCCCACAACAGACACCCTGTGAGGTGGGTGGGGCTGAGAGGGCTCTCACAGCAGCTGCCCTTTCAAGGACAACCTCTGCGAGAGCTATGGCTGACTCAAGGCCATTCCAGCAGCTGCAAGTGGAGGAGTGGGGAATCAAACCCGGTTCTCCCAGATAAGAGTCCACACACTTCACCACTACACCAAACTGGCGTCCAGCTCACATACTTTTTGTCTTAGCTCAAGAAGGATGGCCCCTGAGCATCCTAACTGATGCAGTAGCTCACAACTTTCATGCCAGTAGCTCACAAAGTAGAATTTTTGCTCACAAGGCTCTGCAGCTTAGAGAGAACGTTGCACACTGTATGTGTGAAAGAGCCACGCGTGACTCCCGAGCCATGGTTTGGCCACCCCTGCTTTAGAACATGCTTTCTCCTTTTGATATGGCAGAGCATCTGTGAATCTCTTTCTCCCTCTCTGCCAATGTGGAGTTTGAAGGGGAGCGCGGAGCAAGGGAAGCAAATATTGTGACACCGTCAAGCTGCCAATGCAAATCCCGACAGAAGTTGTTCGAAATAAGTGTCACAACACTTCATTTGCGCGATTCTCCTTTTTTTTTGAAAACCCTATCAGTTCCGGAGATGGGAAAAGGGCCCGCCGGCGCCACCTGGGGGACAACTCGCACAAATCCGACTGCTGCCTGTCCCACAGGGAAAAACCCAACACAGAAGAGGTCGAAGGAAGTTTTCCATTGGGACCCAAGAAAGGAGTGAGCTACTCTGAGACTCTTTGGAGTGGAGGGTGGGATATAAATCCAATATCATCTTCTTATTCTGTTTTTCTACAAAATAACCCCTGACTATACGTATTTGCTTTACAACTACCAAACTATATTTCTAATTCCAGAGAGATCTTGCTTTCCCCTACATGGATATATCGCTGTCTGTCTTTCTGTTTGGTTTGGTTTTGTCTGTTGAGAAAGCTGGTAATAAAAATGTAAAAAAATCCACCCTTTTTCTTTCACTAGCACAGAACTGAAGGAGGCAATAATGTCACAACCAGGCTTTTTTTGGTAAGCTCTTGGAGGATTGGCTACATCAGGGGTGTGTTATGCAGGGAAGTAGGAATTGGTCATGGTTTTTACTCCAATTTTATGTAACCTGAACCACTGATAAGCCGCTGATAACAAAAGAGTTCCGTCTTTAAGAAAAAACAGAAAATTAGCTTATCGTCTTCAAAACTGAAACGATATATTTTGGGACCCTCGTGAGCATTTCGGCAATAAAACTAATTGCTCTCTCTCTCTCTTTCCCCCAGTTTGGTGGCTGCAGTTCCCAGGTTCTGAAGAAGGGTCAAGTTTTAATTGAAGCTTTAATTAAAACTCAACTGACTTTCTTCTTTACTAAGCATTTCAAAGCAACCACTGGAGAATCCCATTTTAAAAGCACAGCCGGTTTGCAAAACTTCAAAATCTTGCTTCGCTTGCAGTGGTTAGCATTTTCTTCTCAGCCAGCAAGGGGCATGGCCAGGGGCGGGTTAAGGCTCACTGGTACCCTAAACACTGAGCAATCTTGGTTTCCCCCACCTTTCCACACTGACCCAGTCCATTTTAGTTGTTGACCTGTCTGACCAGATATACAATGCAGATTGCAGCAATACAAAAATTTATTCATAGGGTAACACAATATACTGTACAAACTAAGCCAAGCTTGGGCTACATAAAGTTCTACAAAAATGCAATACAACATCTATTTTAATATTTCACAAGTTAAATGTGAAAGACAGGTTAAAACGGATAAAAGGAAGTATTTCTTCACCCAAAGGGTGATTAACATGTGGAATTCACTGCCACAGGAGGTGGTGGCAGCCACAAGTATAGCCACCTTCAAGAGGGGTTTAGATAAAAATATGGAGCACAGGTCCATCAGTGGCTATTAGCCACAGTGTGTGTGTATATATAAATTTTTTTGCCACTGTGTGACACAGAGTGTTGGACGGGATGGGCCGTTGGCCTGATCCAACATGGCTTCTCTTATGTTCTTGTATCAAAGTTTGAATATTCATGACCTGAAAGGCATTTTTCTACATTTCATTTTCGCAAAATCACTGATAACATCCGCGAAATTAATACTTCTCAGAATTTCTGCTTCAGTTGTTAATACACACAGTGAGTTGAGTCTTTCTTGAAGCATAACTAATCTATTTGGGGTTTTTACACGTTTCAGTTGTGATAAAGACTTCTCTGTTGTGCAGTTGGTGACAATGTTAAAAATATTCTTAAGGCAATTTCAACATTTGGAAAGGCACTCTCTAGTTTGTCTTCTGTAATTGTGTTGTAAAGTTCCATGTGAGTGAAAGATGTTTTCTTGGTTGTTTTAAACTTATGAAGAACATATGAATGGAACTGCTGAAGCTCTGTAGAGCTTTTAATTAAACTGTTAAATGTAGTTTTATTCAATTTTGTATAATCAATGTATGAATCATGTTGTTAGCCGCCCTGAGCCTGCTCCGGCGGGGAGGGCAGGATACAAATAAAATTTGTTGTTGTTGTTGTTGTAGACAAAGCTCTGTAGACCGCTGGTTTTATGTTTATGTTTTATTAACTTATTGTTTTAAAATGATGTTAATTGATGTTTTAAAAGCTAAACCCTATGTTAAATTTTTACGTGTTGTGAGCCGCCCTGAGCCACTTCGGTGGGAAGGGCGGGATATAAATCGAAACATAAATAAATAAATAAATAAATAAATAAATAAATAAATAAAGTGTTGTTTATGTCATCTGGAAAAGCATCAATGAGTGTCTGACTAGTCTTTGAGTACCTTTCAGTTTCTAATAATTGGGAATTAGCACCTTGTTGAGTGGAATTAGGAACATCTGTCAGACAAGAGAATCTGTCTGCTATTTCAGTGTACACCTTTTGTCTCCTCCTCATTTCCATTTCTAACTTTTCAACAATTACATATGAAGTAGAGATACAGAATTTGCCTCTGGTGCATTTCCATCGTTGGGCATTATCTTTCTTATACGCTTACGCGTTTGAGTTGCTTTGTATTCTACATCAGGGAGCATGTCCTTTGCAAGTGATTCAAATCTCTCAAACTCATCTCTTGATGTGTGCAACTGGTCTGCCAATGATGAATACAAATCTGTACTTTTGCAAGATCACATTTTCACTTTGAAGAAGTTGACTTGTTCTATGAAACTTTTCTAAAGTTTCATTCCAAAAATTCAGCATGAACACAAATTCCAGTTCTTGCATCTTGTTTGCAATATTCTTTTCCTCCCTTCTAGTGTCACCTTTTTGCAACTGGTCATCTGATAAATCTTCCAAAACTTCCAGAATCTTGAAGAAAGAGTTGATAATTGCTGCAGTTGCCACAGCATGTGCTTCCCATCTGGTGTCTGAAAGTGTTTTCAACGCTTTTTCATTTCCAATGCAATCTTTGAGAATTCTCCACCGAGCAGCTGAGGCTGAAAAGAATGTGTAGAGCAGTTGTATAGTGGAAAAGAAGAAGAAGAAGATGAAGAAGATATTGGATTTATATCCCGCCCTCCACTCCGAAGAGTCTCAGAGCGGCTCACAATCTCCTTTACCTTCCTCCCCCACAACAAACACCCTGTGAGGTGGGTGGGGCTGAGAGGGCTCTCACAGCAGCTGCCCTTTCAAGGACAACCTCTGCCAGAGCTATGGCTGACCCAAGGCCATGCTAGCAGGTGCAAGTGGAGGAGTGGGGAATCAAACCCGGTTCTCCCAGATAAGAGTCCGCTCACTTAACCACTACACCAAACTGGCTCTCTACAAAGAAATCTACTGCAACTTGACAGCAATCCACAGCACTTCGTCCAACTAAATTTAGTGAATGAGCTGCACAGGGTACATAAATGGCAAACTGATTTGCATCCAAAAGTTTTTGCTGCATGCCATTGTAATGTCCAGACATGTTGGCAGCATTGTCATATGACTGCCCTCTGCATTTAGCAAAATCCAATTTACAATAATCACATAAGTACTTTAACACCTGCTGTGCCATAACTTCAGCAGTGTGGTTTTGTAGTTCCAAAAATGTGATAAATCATTCAACTGGCTGTCCATCTTGCAAGTATCTGAGCACCATGCTCAGTTGGTCAACATGCGAAAGATCAGACGTTGAGTCCACAGACAGACTGAAGTACCCAGAAACATTAATTTTGTCAATGATGACGGAGTGCACTTTCTTTGCCATTAACTCAATAAGTTCCTCACATATTGTTTTGGACAGGTATGAAGGGTTGCCTTTTCCAGCACTGCCATACTGTGATATGTAAACAGCCAAGAATGGGTCAAACCGACTTATCAATTTGAGTAGCCCCAAATAATTCCCATTATTGAGAGACTCAGATTTTTCCACTTTTCCTCAGAATGCCAATCCTTGTTCAGCCAATGTGCAAATGGCTGCTACAACGTGCTGAAGCACATTACTATTGTACTCTTATTCAATTTGTTTTTCCAGTGGTTGTGTCAAGCCTAAGCCTTGTTTTTAAGTTAAATATGTCACCGTGGGATCTCGGTGAGTTGTACTTTGTTCATGGTTGTCAATTACAGCAGTGTTTCGCCAGTCACTGAATCCCTCATTTCTAGCAAAATGCATTGACCCTTTGGGTGCAAATAGTTTTTAAACAAAACAGTAAACTGATCCTTTTGAAGGAGAGTACAACAGCCGTTCTCTCTTGTAGTGTTTACCATTGGCTTTTATTCAAAAAAAAATCTTCCGTGAACAGTATCTCTTTGGCTTCCCACTGATGAAATCGCGACACGATTCGTCAAATGGCCCATTGTGGTGCTGACATTCACTGGGTCCACAAGCAACTCAGTAAGTCACATCATCATCGTAAAATTCATCCCACAACCCTGGGTCCTTAGCTTTGTTCATTTCATCCTTAGTCAGTTCTCTAAACTCCTTGGACAGTTCAAAAGCATTTACACATCTTGTCGTGGAAGTAGGTCCAGGTTGTGGCACTTCATCATGTGCAACATCATGAAAATCTGGCCTTGCACCAACACTGCCTGTTTCTGATGAAGGAGATAGATTTGATTCACTTCCTGCCTCTGAAGACTGACACTGGTTTTGATCTGGACCATCTTTTTCTGCAGTTTGTAAGAAAAAATCTGTCAGCTTTCCTGTCTTGGCTACAACAGACAGATTCTTTTGCTTGTTCTCTTTTGCACGTTTTCTCTTTTGCACACCGCTCAACTGAACACGCTTCATTTTTGACGTTTAGATGGGGCTGAAATTAAAAAGGGGCAGAGACATGACTGTCATGACAACTGAATTTGGCTCCATCATTTTACTTTTAAACACATGCATTTTACTTTTAAACATAGCATATGGCACTGCACCTCACCAATAAAAATTAGAAGATAATCCCATGGTGCACCATGATCAATTTGCACTAGTTTTATCTTTTTTTTTTTTTTTTTACAAATCTTCATTTTTTTTTCTTTTCACCCTTTCCCCAACTTTGTGGTGCCCCCTTTGTCCCTGGTGCCCTAAGCACGTGCTTAGTCTGCTTAATGGTTAATCCGCCCCTGGGCAAGGCAAACATACATCACCGTGCCAGCAAGTATTGCATGTGCCTGGCATTATACAGTGTCAGGGTTGACAGTTCAAGACCAAGAGGGTTAACTCAGGGGTGTCAAATGTGAGGCCCAGGAACCAAATCAGGCCCATGAGCAACTCACTGTCATCTGCTTCCTTATCTCTCTCTCTTGCTTCCGTCTGCATCACAGCTTGCTTTGCAAGGCTTACTCAATCGCACAGGAGCTATGGAGCAAAGCCTCTATTTTCTCCATTGGCTGAAGCTCCTTGGGGAGGGAGGGGAAGGGAGAGCTTGCTTTGCCAGGTTCTCTCAATCCCATAGCAGAGCTACTGAGCCAAGCCTCTTTTCCTTCTGTTACCTGAGGCTCCTCCCCACTCCTGACCCCCTGGGGAAGGAAGGAAAGAGCTAGAGCAGGGGTGTCAAACATGTAGCTGGGGGGCCGAATCAGGCCCGGAGAGGGCTCCTATCAGGCCCCCAAGTGACTAGCTGTCATCTGCTTTTTTGTCCCTTTCTCTTGCTTCCTTCTGCATCACAGCTTGCTTTGCCAGGCTTGCTCAATTGCACAGCAGAACTACAGAGCAAAGCCTCTATTTTCTCCATTGGCTGAGACTCCTCCCTTGGGGAAGAAGGGGAGAGGGAGAGCTTGCTTTGCCAGGCCCTCTCAATCGCACAGCAGAGCTACTGAGCCAAGCCTCTCTTCCTTCTATTGGCTGAGGCTCCTCCCCCTCTTGGTCCCCTGGGTAAGGAAGGAAAGAGCCAGAGCTTCCTTTGCCCAGTTCCCTGGATACCATGGGAGAGATACAAAAAAAGCACCTTTAAGACTAATGAGTGCTAATGTTTTAAGCATTTTTTAAAATTTTTAAAACAATATTTGTGAACATAAGAACATAAGAGAAGTCATGTTGGATCAGGCCAATGGCCCATCCAGTCCAACACTCTGTATCACACAGTGGCCAATATATATATGTGTGTTTGTGTCCTTTATAAAGTTTATATCTCTGCTACCTAATCTCAAATAAGTACATACATGGCCCAGTCCGACAAGGTCTCATTTATGTCAGATCTGGTCCTCATAACAAATGAGTTTGACATTCCTGCTTTAACTCTTTACCCTTAAATTTCCCCACTGAAGTAGAAAACACAAAAAGAACTGGCTTTTGTGTCCTCTGCCCCCCCTCCGCCCCCCAGTCTTCTTGTCACCAACTTCCGCTGATTGAACCTTGTGAAATTTTCTTCCCAGTGGAATCCTAAACAAACTGAATGAGATCTTTCCAAGCCGTTTGTCTTCCACGCAATTGAGTATCACCCAATCCAGGAAGGAAGTGGGGAGGAGGCAGCGGCGGACACTTTTTCAGCAACTTGCTAGTCCTTCCTGCCGCCACTGGCCTGCCCCTTCAACCTGGCACTGACAGTGAGCGCGCGGGAGAGCTAGCATTGGAGCCGGGAGCCTCTGGCATGGTTTTACCCACTGATCAGCTGATCGACGGGGGGCGCTTTTAGATAGCTCGGGAGCGCGGTGCTCAACCGTCCATTCCCGGGCTTTGATATAGATCTGCCAGGGAAGGGAGGGTGAGGGGTGGCGCCTGGAGGGGGTGGTGGGGCGCTGTGGAGGGAGTGTTTGGGCTGTGAACCGCCTAGGGTGCCATGCGCCCTAGGGTTGGTCCTGCTTGGAATCCAATGCCCAAATAGATGTAGAACAGATTTTTGAGTCCAGTGGCACCTTTAAGGCCAAGAAAAAGTTTATTCAAGGTGCAAGCTTTTGTGTGCGTGCCCACCTCTGTGTCTGAAGAAGTGTGCGTGCATGCGAAAGCTCACACCTTGAATAAACTTTTGTTGGTCTTAAAGGTGCCTCCGTACTCAAAATCTGTTCTGCTGCTTCACCACGGCTGCCCACCAACACTCCCTGGTGGAGTCTTGTGAGCAAAAACTGTACTTTGTGAGCTCCTGGCATTAAAGTTGTGTTGTTGCATAAATTAGCTTGCTCTGGGGCCATTTCCCCTGAGCTAAGTCAAAAACGTGTGAGCCAGAGGCTAAAATGCGCTGGCTCACATTAACTCAGCTTAGAGGGAACACGGCTGCCCACCTGGATCTACAAACAGATGTCTTTGCGTTTCCAAGCTCTCTGTTTTGGGATGATTCTTACTATTTTGCCTTTGTTCCTGATGGATTTTTCGAGTTGTCCTCATTTACAAGCGCTGTGATTTTTCTACAAAAGCTCCTGTTTGCCAGAGGTTTCCTTCTTTAATTCTATTTTGGGAGACAGCTGCCAAACTCCTGACAACCCGATTGCTTTCCCGGAATGCTAAATTGCTTCCCTGAGCTCTAATTTACAAAAGGTGGAATGAAAGAGGTCACCTCTCCTGTTGACAAGCGAGCACGGATTTGGACGAGTACGGATGTCTGGCGAGTAAATGGAGGGCTTTCGGAATCTACCCTGTCGATTAGCCAGTGGCCCTTTGTGCCAATATTTAAGCTAACGTGTCTGGATTTCTCTGAAGCCTAAGCAAAATAATGCTAAAAGGTAAAAGTAGTCCCCTGTGCAAGCACCAGTCGTTTTTGACTCTGGGGTGACGTTGTTTTCACAATGTTTTTACGGCAGACTTTTTACAGGGTGGTTTGCCACTGCCTTCCCCAGTCATTTACACTTTCCCCCTAGCAATCTGGGGACTCCTTTGATTGACCTCAGAAGGATGGAAGGCTGAAGCAACATTGAGCCGGCTACCTGAACCAGCTTCCGCTGGGATCGAACTCAGGTCATGAGCAGAGGGCTCTGATTGCAGTATTGCAGCTTTACCACTCTGCGCCATGGGCTAATAATGCTAATATGATTTAAATGTTGCTGGTTTGAAGAAGAAGATATTAGATTTATACCCTGTCCTTCATTCTGAATCTCAGAGTCTCAGAGTGGTAGGGTTCCAATCCCCAGGTGGGGGGCAGGAGATCCCCCGGTTTGGAGGCCCTCCCCCTGCTTCAGGGTCATCAGACAGCAGGCGGAGGGGAAGGAACTGCCTGCTGGGCACTCCATTATTCCCTATGGAGACCGATTCCCCTAGGGTATAATGGAGAATTGATCCACAGGTATCTGGGGCTCTGGGGAGCTGTTTTTTGAGGTAGAGGCATCAAATTTGCAGCATCGCATCTAATGCCTCTCTGCAAAACAACCCACAAGTTTCAAAAAGATTGGACCAGGGGGTCCAATTCCATGAGCCCCAAAAGAAGGTGCCCCTATGCTTCATTATTTCCAGTGGAGGGAAGGCATTTAAAAGGTGTGCAGTCCCTTTAAACGATGGCCATAACTCTCTTTGGAGTTCAATTATGCTTGTCACAACCTTGCTTCTGGCTCCACCCCCAAAGTCTCCTGGCTCTACCCCCAAAGTCCCCAGATATTTCTTGAATTGGACTTGGCTATCCTACAGAGTCCCTTACAATCTCCTTTATCTTTTTCCCCCACAACAGACACCCTGTGAGGTAAGTGGAGCTGAGAGAGCTCCCAGAAGCTGCCCTTTCTGCGAGAGCTATGACCGACCCAAGGCCATTCCAGCAGCTGCAATCGGAGGAGTGGGGAATCGAACCCAGTTCTCCGAACCCGGTTCTCTCATAGAAGAGTCAGCAGACTTAACCACTACATCAAAGCAATGGTTTTTACAATGCTTCCTGAATTGCAACAAAGCAAGAAAGAATCCAAAATATCTCCTGCGCTGTTCTAATTAAACGCTAAACCAATCCACTAGGACTGCTTGAAGAGTTTTTTCTCTAGGAAGCTGTAGCAATGGTTATCGGGCCAGTATCTGAGAGAATGCCAGCAGGGGCTATTACGAGATGGGGTTGTTTGGCGGATGGCCCAGAATACATCTTCAACTCCCTATAAACGGATGCAGAAGAGGATCGCTTAGACTTCCTGGGTATTTCTCCTCAACAGCATGAGAGGAAAGTATAACCAACAGGCCTCAGATTTAGTGGGAGCTCACAGGAGCACAGCTCCTGAACCCTTCTGAAAGTTCCACCTCCTCCTTCTGAGAGTTCCACCTCCTTGTCCATTGAATAGTAGGTGCAGCTGCATCACAATCCCAGGATGAGCTCCGCCACCTATTTTTCTACAAAGGAAAGGAAAGGTCCCCTGTGCAAGCACCAGTCGTTTCCGACTCTGGAGTGAAGTTGCTTTCACGTTTTCATGGCAGAATTTTTACGTTTTCATGGCAGAATTTTTACGGGGTGGTTTGGCATTGCCTTCCCCAGTCCTCTGCGCTTTCCCCCCAGCAAGCTGGGGACTCATTTTACCAACCTCGGAAGGATGGAAGGCTGAGTCAACCTTGAGTCGGCTACCTGAAAACCCAGCTTCCGCCGGGGAGCCAACTCAGGTCGTGAGCAGAGCTTAGGACTGCAGTACTGCAGCTTTAACACTCTGCGCCACGGGGCTCTTATTTTTCTACAAAACAACCCCTGATAACTGACATCCCCCAAAATGGTGGCAGAAAATCTTAAGGTCAACAGTTTATATACCTATCATCATATCAATTTTAAGTCAACAAACTCTGAACCTCTATACCAGGGGTAGCAAACGGTAGCTCTCCAGATTTTTTTTGCCTACAACTCCTATCAGCCCCAGCCATTGGCCATGCTGGCTGGGGCTGATGGGAGTTGTAGGCAAAAAACATCTGGCGAGCTACCATTGGCCACCCCTGTTTTAAAGGACACAGACAAACACGACTAAAGATTTTTTTTCTTTTTTTGAAAAACCTTAAAGCGTGCTTAAAACATTAGTACTTGTTGGTCTTAAAGGTGCTTTCTTTGTATTTCTCCAATGGGATCCAGGGAGCTGCGCAAAGGAAGCTCTGGCTCTTTCCTTCCTTCCCCAGGGGACCAAGGGGGGGGAGCCTCAACCAATAGAAGGAAGAGAGGCTTGGCTCAGTACATATGAACATATGAAGCTGCCTTACACTGAATCAGACCCTTGGTCCATCAAAGTCAGTATTGTCTTCTCAGACTGGCAGCGGCTCTCCAGGGTCTCAAGCTGAGGTTTTTCACCTATTTGCCTGGACCCTTTTTCGGAGATGCCAGGGATTGAACCTGGGACCTTCTGCTTCCCAAGCAGATGCTCTACCACTGAGCCACCGTCCCTCCCACAGTAGCTCTGCTGTGTGATTGAGAGAGCCTGGCAAAACAAGATCTCCTTCCTCCTCCCTTCCTTCCCAAGGGAGACGCCTCAGGCAATGGAGAAAATAGAGGCTTTGCTCTGTAGCTCTTGTGCATTTGAGCAAGCCTTGGAAAGCAAGCTGTGATGCAGAAGGAAGCAAGAGAGAGGGAGAAAGAAGCAGACAAGAGCCAGTTGCTAATAGGAGATTTCCAGGGGCTTGATTCGGCCCCCGGGCTGCATGTTTGACACCCCTGGTCTAAAAATATATCAGCTCTCAGACTTGGTCTGCTCTCCTAACTGTGTTCTGGTGTAAAACTTTGGGAAATACATTCATTGCCTCCATCTTGTGGCAAGAAATGTTATGATAAGGAAAGAGAAATGATACTTTTGATCAAAGGCAGGATTCTAGCAGGAGCTCCTTTGCATATTAGGCCACACACCCCGATGTAACCAATCCGCCAAGAGCTTACAAGGCTCATTTTTGTAAGTTCTTGGAGGATAGGCTACATCGTGTGTGTTTGTGTGGCCTAATATGCAAAGGAGCTCCTGCTAGAATTCCACCCCTGCTTTTGAGAAAGCTATCCAGTTTCCCTTACCCGGATTGCCCAGGCTAGCCTGATCTCATCAGATTGTGGAAATTAAGCAGGGACGGTCCTGGTTGGTATTTGGATGGGAGACTACAAGGAAAGGCCAAAGTCCCAATGCAGAGGCAGGCGTTTCTCTTTCTTCCCCAGCCCCTCTTCTATTAATATCCCCTGGTTTCTCTGTTCTCTCCCTGTTTCCTCCCTCTCTCCTCTTAGGGCTTTCCCAGTTCTCATTTTCCTTTCTTTAAATTTCCTGTTTCTTCGGGGTCTCCACTCTGATCAGCATGTGTGTTGTTCCCCCCTCTACTGGTCAGTTTGATATTACACCAATTCCAGGGTTGCCAGCCTCCAGGTGGGAAGGACAAACCGAAAAAACTGTGGAGGAAGAAGGTTGCAGATTTATACCCCGCCCCTCTCTCAGAATTAGAGACTCAGAACTGCTCACAATCTCCTTTATCTTCCTCCCCCACAACAGACACCCTGTGAGGTGGATGGGGCTGAGAGAGCTCTCCCAGAAACTGCCCTTTCAAGGACAGAGTCTCAGAGCAGCCTACAATCTCCTTTCCCTTCCTCCCCCATAAAAGACACCCTGTGAGGTGGGTGGGGCTGAGAGAGCTCTCCTAGAAGCTGCCCTTTCAAGGACAGAGTCTCAGAGCGGCCTACGATCTCCTATATCTTCTCCCCCCACAGCAGACACCCTGTGAGTGGGTGGGGCTGAGAGGGCTCTCCCAGAAGCTGCCCTTTCAAGGACAGAGTCTCAGAGCGGCCTACGATCTCCTTTATCTTCTTCCCTAACAACAGACACCCTGTGAGGTGGGTGGGGCTGAGAGGGCTCTCACAGCAGCTTCCCTTTCAAGGACAGAGTCTCAGAACGGCCTACGATCTTTATCTTCTTCCCCCACAACAGACACCCTGTAAGGTGGGTGGGGCTGAGAGGGCTCTCCCAGAAGCTGCCCTTTCAAGGACAGAGTCTCAGAGCAGCCTACGATCTCCTTTATCTTCTTCCCTCACAACGAACACCCTGTGAGGTGGGTGGGGCTGAGAGGGTTCTCACAGCAGCTTTCAAGGACAGAGTCTCAGAACGGCCTACGATCTTCTTCCCCCACAACAGACACCCTGTGAGGTGGGTGGGGCTGAGAGGGCTCTCCCAGAAGCTGCCCTTTCAAGGACATCTCCTATGAGAGCTATGGCTGACCCAAGGCCATTCCAGCAGCTGCAAGAGGAGGAGTGGGGAATCAAACCCGGTTGTCCCAGATAAGAGTCCACGCACTTCACCACTCCACTAAACTGATGTAGTCCCAAATACTAGAAGTTTAACTACTGTTAAGCCTAGTTCCAAAACTCTCTTAAAAGTGAAGCAGCCTGAAAAATAATTTTTCTATCTCCATATTAAATATATTTCATTATTCTCACAGTAAATTAGAAACAGTCAAGCAAAAGTTATAAGAACCAAAGTTCCAGTCCGGTCAGTCCCATGTAAGCATGTCAGGTTCAGATTTCAGTAGCTTATTTCACGATTAAGGTTTTTTATGCATTTTCCATAAAAAGGGAGGGGGGATAGAAGTAGGATAATAGTGAAAGACACATAGATAAGAAGAGATGATAAAGAAACAAAGATTGCACATTCTGCATATTGATATGTCACTACAAATAACAAGGCCATAGAGAGTTTTCCAGTAGACTCAAAGTTGAGTCCAAGTAATATTATACGACTATTATACATATATAAACAGATGAAGCTGCCTTGTACTGAATCAGGCCCTTGGTCCATCAAAGTCAGTATTGTCTACTCAGACTGGCAGTGGCTCTCCAGGGTCTCAAGCTGAGGTTTTTCACGCCTATTTGCCTGGACCCTTTTAGTTGGAGATGCTGGGGATTGAACCTGGGACCCTCTGCTTCCCAAGCAGATGCTCTACCACTGAGCCACCGTCCCTCCCCACTGTACTTAAAAGTTCGCACCTGTACTTATCTAAATTGGATCATATTATCAAAATACAGCGTAATACACCGTAAAAATCCACATCCGCTAATTTCATTCAGAAACTCAGCCTGTCGTGTCCAGCCATTCAGTAGCTTATTTCAGACCTCAGTAACTTCACCCCCACCCTGCTGCTGCTGCAGGGTGGGTTAAAGTGCTAGTACTTGTGCTGATTCCATTGAAGAAAAGTGCCTTATGGTTTTATACCAGTTCTTTCCTATTTCCAAACAGCAGTTATAACAACTTCAGAACTTCAACACGTTGGAATTCATGAAAAGGGGTGCAAAGGAAGCCTCGGACAGTGGTGCCAGCATCTGTCACCGTTTCTGGTTCACCCTTCCTCAAAGAGGCCTTCCGCACTCATCACTTCAAAAACAGATCATTCCTACAGCACTAGAACCATAGAGTTGGAAGGGACCTCTAGGGTCATCTAGTCCAACCCCCTGCACAATGCAGGAAACCCACAAACACCTCCCCCTAAATTCACAGGATCCTCATTGCTGTCAGAGGGCCATCTAGCCTCTGTTTAACAACCTCCAAGGAAGGAGAGCCCACCACCTCCCGAGGAGGAAGCCTGTTCCACTGAGGAACCACTCTAAACTCACAAACACCTCCCCCTAAATTCACAGGATCTTCATTGCTGTCAGAGGGCCATTCAGCCTCTGTTTAAAAACCTCCAAGGAAGGAGAGCCCACCACCTCCCAAGGAGGAAGCCTGTTCCACTGAGGAACCACTCTAAACTCACAAACACCTCCCCCTAAATTCACAGGATCTTCATTGCTGTCAGATGGCCCTCTAGCCTCTGTTTAAAAACCTCCAAGGAAGGAGAGCCCACCACCTCCCGAGGAAGCCTGTTCCACTGAGGAACCACTCTAAACTCACAAACACCTCCCCCTAAATTCACAGGATCTTCATTGCTGTCAGAGGGCCATTCAGCCTCTGTTTAAAAACCTCCAAGGAAGGAGAGCCCACCACCTCCCGAGGAAGCCTGTTCCACTGAGGAACCACTCTAAACTCACAAACACCTCCCCCTAAATTCACAGGATCTTCATTGCTGTCAGAGGGCCATTCAGCCTCTGTTTAAAAACCTCCAAGGAAGGAGAGCCCACCACCTCCCGAGGAAGCCTGTTCCACCGAGGAACCACTCTAAACTCACAAACACCTCCCCCTAAATTCACAGGATCTTCATTGCTGTCAGATGGCCCTCTAGCCTCTGTTTAAAAACCTCCAAGGAAGGAGAGCCCACCACCTCCCGAGGAAGCCTGTTCCACTGAGAAATCGCTCTAACGATCAAGAAATTCTTCCTGATGTTGAGTCAGAAACTCTTTTGATTCAATTTCAACCCATTGGTTCTGGTCCTACCTTCCGGGGCCACAGAAAACAATTCCACACCATCCTCTATGGGACAGCCCTTCAAGTACTTGAAGATACTAAACACAGAGAAAGTTCTCCTGAAAGCGAAAGGCTGTTTCCCTTTCAAGAGAGTTTTGGAACTAGGTTTAAACAGTAGCAACTTCTAGCATTTGGGACTTGGTTAATCTTCCATAGCTTTTTCCGGTTTGTCCTTGCTTCTTCCTGTGGTTCCCTAGGGCAGTGGTCCCCAACCTTTTTGACACCAGGGACCGGTTTTGTAGAAGGCAATTTTTCCATGGACCAGGTGTGGTGGTGGTGGTGGGGGGGTGTTGCGATGTTTTTCAGGATGATACAATTGTGCACTTTATTTTGGTGTGGTGATTAAGTGCACAGACTCTTATCTGGGAGAACCGGGTTTGATTCCCTACCCCTCCACTTGCAGCTGCTGGAATGGTCTTGGGTCGGCCATAGCAGAGTTGTTCTTGAAAGGGCAGCTTTTGGGAGAGATCTCTCAGCCCCACCCACCTCACAGGGTGTCTGTTGTGGGGGAAGGAGATAAAGGAGATTGTGAGCTGCTCTGAGATTCGGAGTGCAGGGCAGGATATAAATCTAATTTTTTCTTATTATTATTATTATTACTGCATTGTAATATATAATGAAATAATTATACAACTCACGTCCCGGTTGCTAACAGGCCATGGCCTGGTACTGGTCCATGGCCTGGGGATTGGGGATCCCTGCTCTAGGGTGATATATCTGTTACAGAGCCCCACTGGTCAGATTAACACCTTCACGCTATCAGTGTGTGCGTAAACGTTCTATTTAGTGCAGCAAACATACAACGTGAAACACACAAGCGTACGACATACAGTGTTACAAATCCTATGCGGCTGTTCAAAGCCAGAACACACAAATTGCCTTCTTTCTCCCCCAATCAGTCTTTTAACCATTCAATGGCCACGAGGCCTCCGCCTTTAAAAGCTTTCAAAAGTCCGTCGTTTGGGTGGAGTGAGAGGTGTTCGGCTGTACAATTTCCCTCAGTGAAAATTTTACAGCCGAACGCCTCTAGCTCCACCCAAAATATGGACTTTTGAATGGTTAAAAGACTGATTTGGCGAGAAAGAAGGAATTTTGCGCTTTCTGGCTTTGGATACCTGCATAGAATTTGTAATATTGTATTGTATTGGATAAGCATATGGAGCAGAGCTCCATCAGTGGCTATTAGTATATTGTCTGAACTCTCTGGGGCAGTGATGTTCTGTATTCTTTTGCTTGGGAGGGGGGCACAGTGTGGGAGAACTTCTAGTGTCCTGGCCCCACTGCTGGACCTGCTGATGGCGCCTGGTTTTTTGGCCACTGTGAGTACAGAGTGTGGGACTGGATGGGCCATTGGCCTGATCCAACATGGCTTCTCTTATGTTCTTATGTGACACAGAGTGTTGGACTGGATGGGCCACTGGTTTGATCCAACATGGCTTCTCTTATGTTCTTATGTGACACAGAGTGTTGGACTGGATGGGCTGTTGGCCTGATCCAATATGGCTTCTCTCATGTGACACAGAGTGCTGGACTGAATGGGCCACTGGCCTGATCCAACATGGCTTCTCTTATGTTCTTAAGTGACACAGAGTGTTGGACTGGATGGGCCACTGGTTTGATCCAACATGGCTTCTCTTATGTTCTTATGTGACACAGAGTGTTGGACTGGATGGGCCACTGGTTTGATCCAACATGGCTTCTCTTATGTTCTTATGTGACACAGAGTGTTGGACTGGATGGGCTGTTGGCCTGATCCAATATGGCTTCTCTCATGTGACACAGAGTGCTGGACTGAATGGGCCACTGGCCTGATCCAACATGGCTTCTCTTATGTTCTTAAGTGACACAGAGTGTTGGACTGGATGGGCCACTGGTTTGATCCAACATGGCTTCTCTTAGGTTCTTATGGGACACAGATTGTTGGACTGGATGGGCCAGTGGCCTGATCCAACATGGCTTCTTTTAGGTTCTTATGTGACAGAGTGTGGGACTGGATGGGCCATTGGCCTGATCCAACATGGCTTCTCTTATGTTCTTATGTATGTTATATGTTTGCTGCACTAAATAGAACGTTTATACACATGCTGTTAGTGTGAAAGTGTTAATCTGAACGGCGAATTTCTTGCAGTAATTTCTTCATCCACCGGTACCTGTGTTGTATTATTATTGATTGACCCCTGGAGAAAATAGCTGCTTTGAAGGGTGGACTCTATGGTACTGTACCATGCCGAGGCCCCTCCCCCCAAACCCCACCCTCCCCTGACTCCAGGTAATTTCCAACACAGTCCTGGCAACCTTATTTAAGTCTAACATAAAACCCTGCAGTTTAAATCTGAAGGGAGATATGCTGAACACAAAACTGTAATATCGAATTGACCACCAGAGGGGGCAAAGCACAAGTGGAACAGAAAACCCCTGTGAAGAAAAAGGAATTTCCAAGCAAAGAAAATTAAAATGTGGAAAAACCTTTGGACGCCCTTCTCTGTAAATGCCTCCCCCCCCCTGAATTTTGGCCTTCCACATCAGCAAGAAAGGCTTCCTCCCACTGTGTTGGGATATCTGCCTGCTTAAACAAGTTTTAAATCTTTTCTCCCCACTACCTGGAAAAAGGAAAATGCACCGTTCCGACAAGTCTGTTCGGATCTTAGCTCTCAACACCCTGAATGTAACACTAGGTAATCATTGGATTAGTGCTAATTAATGTAACTCTGCGTAATCACAGGATTAGACTTCATTAATGTCACGGCAGGTAAGCCCCGGCTCATTTTAAGGAGCGTTTTAGGGGGACAGTTAAAATTTTACTCCTCTAAACAAAGAGTGATTGAGCACGGTGTTTTTTCGGCGCCGAACCCAGCATAAAAGGATCAGAGTCAAATACATGGTGTGTGACAGAGAAAAGATTTCCAAATTCTGGAAGGCTGCATATTCTGTTTTGTACTGTGAAGGTGCAGTTCGGTTGTCAAAAGTCCTCCCAGGACTTCCCTCCGTCAGGGCTTGCTCCGGGGAGGAAGAGGTGGGAAGAAAGCAACTTTAAGTTTAAATGCATTCTATGGAGAAGTGATTGAAAGAGACAAACGCCTCCTTGGAGCCAGCCAATGGGGTGGTGGGGGCTTTGAGAGCCACGCAACGTGCGAAAGAGCCACATGTGGCTCCCGAGCCAGTTTGGCCACCCTGGCCTAGCAGTTCCTACCAGGGAGTCTTGGCTCTTTCTGGTGCTGTTGTGGCAGCTGCTGGCAAAGCAACATTTTTAAAAAAAATCTTCACAGCCAAATCAGAAGCTTGGCTGTCCAAAAGCCCCGCCTGGGTCTCTGCTTTTTAAAAAGTCCTCAATGGGCTCTTTCAAGTGCCTTGCCATTTCTCTGTCTCTTGATAGACCATGCTTTTGACCCTTCGCTCTTCCACTCCTATCTGTACGGTTAATATGCAATTAATGGGCCAAACATTAAAAACAAACGGTAAAATAAATCACAAACCATCATACATGTATTTATTGTAGAAAGCTAAAACCATTTAAGGGCCCATCATAAGCCTCTATCCCAGGGGTGTCAAACATGAAGTTCAGGGGCTGAATCAGGCCCCGGGAGGGCTCCTATCAATCCCCGAGCAACTGTCTGTCATCTGCTTCCTTCTCCCTATATCTTGCTTCCTTCTGCATCACAGCTTGCTTTGCAAGGCTTGCTCAATTGCACAGGCACTACAGAGCAAAGCCTCCATTTTCCGTATTGGCTGAGGCTCCTCCCCCTCCTGGTCCCCTGGGGAGGGAGGGAAAGAGCCAAAGTTTCCTTTGCCCAGTTCCCTGGTTCCCATGGGAGAAATATAAAGAAAGCATCTTGAAGACCAATGAGTGCTAATTTTAAAGCATGTTTTAAGTTTTATATATATATATTTGTGTTTGTCTTCTTTATAAAATGTATAACTCTGCAACCTAATCTTAAATAGGTACACACCTGGCCCGACCTGACATGGCCCGGCCCAACGAGGTCTCATTTATGTCAGATCCGGCCCTCATAACAAATGAGTTCGACACCTCTGCTCTATCCTATGTATAATCATAAAACCTCAATGGGAACCCACTCAACTTGACCTGACGCGTTTCGACCTAGACTGGTCTTCTTCAGAGGTCAGAAAGGTAAGTACACCTATTAGCTCATAATACAGAATAGAATAAAACAACAGAACAATGCTGCACCACAAGGAAATTTAATGAAGCGACAAAAGCTTACAGCTATTCTTGAGGCCTCTTATGCTACAGCCTTATGTCCTAATCAAGGGCATACGTATCGCACCCAGTGTCTAATTGTATGCCACATGGTCCAGAATTGATCAAAGTAGGTATAAGGTCAGAGGCTATGTGCCAAGAGTTATGCCTGATCCAACATAGCTTCTCATGTTCTTATCCTTTTCATTTCCAGCCTTAAATTGGAAGATAAGTAGAGAGCACAGCAAAGTGAGTGCTGGATCTCTTCCTACGCCTCCGCGAAGGTGCGCATGTGCGGAAACCAACTCCGACCCACAGCCTGGCGATGTGTTTGACTTGCTCCCTGTCTCTTCTCCATTTACCTGATTCCGGCACACACGTGCCTGTAAACACGATAATGAGACGGAATTAGAGTTGCCGTCGATGGAGGCGGCCTGAACAGCTGCCAAGATCGGTGCTGATTGCGGGTGCCTCGCCAGGCCCCCTTTTCGAAATTAAAGTATTCTTTTAAATCACAACATTGCTTTGTATCAAGGGGTAATTAGGAACGACCGCAAAGCGTTTTGTATTGAGTAAATAAGCCGACTCTCTTGGCGTTCGCGCTGATTGGCAAAGTGTTTCGCCTCGTCTTTATAGTGATTACCTCGGCTCCGTAGACGGGGGCAATTTGTTCTCTGCTGTTCTGCGAGCGGAGAATTTCATGTCACTCTGGCAGCTGGCTCTTCATCTCGAGAACTTTCTGGTATCTTTTTGCATTTTTTAAAAGCGGTAACTTTCTGTCCCTCATGGACAGTTTGGTGTTGTGGTTAAGAGCACGGACTCTGATCTGGGAGAACCGGGTTTGATTCCTCACTCCTTCACTTGCAGTTGCGGGAATGGTTTTGGGTCAGCCATAGCTCTCGCAGAGTTGTCCTTGAAAGGGCAGTTGCTGTAAGAGCTCTCTCAGCCTCACCTACCTCACAGGAGGTCTGTTGTGGTGGGAAGGTAAAGGATATTGTGACTGCTCTGAGATTCAGAGTATGGGGCAGGATATAAATCCAATTTCTTCTTCTTCATCATCTTCTTCTTCATCATCATCTTCTTCTTCTTCTTCAAAATCTCTAAGAAAACGGATGACCATTGAAGAGGGTTGCCAATCCCCAGTTGGGGGCAGAGGATCCCCTGGATTGGAGCCCCTCTCCCTCTTCAAGGCTATGGGAAATGGCTGCTGGGTGCTCCTCTCTTCCAGGGAATTATCCCTTTGATTCCCCACCCCTCCACTTACAGCTGCTGGAATGGCCTTGGGTCAGCCATAGCTCTTGTAGGAGTTGTCCTTGAAACGGCAGCTTCAGGGAGAGCTCTCTCAGCCCCACCTACCTCACAGGGTGTCTTTTGTGACGGGGAGGGGGGGGGTGAAGGAGATTGTTAGCCCCTTTGTGAAGGGCAGGGTATAAATCCACCACCACCACCATCACCTATCGAACCTGGGTTTTGGCTGCTGTGTGACACCGAGCGTTGGCCTGGATGGGCCATTGGCCTGATCCATCATGGCGTCTCTTATGTTCTTATACCTGGGCCAGTGATGCTCTGTATTTCTTGGTGGTTGGTGGGGGCAAGATTGTGAGGGCTTCTGGAGTCCTGGCCCCACTGATGGACCTCCTGATGGCACCTGGGTTTTGGCCACTGTGTGACACAGAGTGCTGGACTGGAAGGGCCATTGGCCTGATCCATCATGGTGTCTCTGACGTTCTTATTTCTGGAGCAATGATGCTCTGTATTTCTTGGTGGTTGGGGGGGGCAAGATTGTGAGGGCTTCTGGAGTCCTGGTCTCACTGATAGACCTCCTGTTGGCACCTGGGTTTTGGCCACTATGTGACACAGAGTATTGGACTGGATGGGCCACTGGCCTGATCCAACATGGCTTCTCTTGTGTTCTTATGTTTGGGTAGCAATGCTCTGTATTCTTGGTGTTTGGGGGGCAACACTGGGAGGCCTCTTGGAGTTCTTGCTCTGTTGGTGGACCTCCTGATGTCCCATGGGTTTTGGCCACTGCGTGACACAGATTGTTGGACTGGATGGGCTACTGGCCTGATCTGACATGGCTTCTTTTAAGTTTTTCTACTATCTCAGAGCGAATATTTCATGCAGACGCTGTAGCAAGAGGATGCTGCTCTGGAGTGGTCCTTCACTGCACAGTTTTAGCAGCAGGAGAAGGCAATCTTAACTTAATAGGGACTCTTGCTGTTTCAGGTGGCCGGCCTGACACCTGTTGTGTGCATACACAACCCCCTGGTTTTCTCCCTCAGATGCCTTGGAGATGCTAATTTCTAGTCAAGTCTAGTTCTGCCTGAAACGATCAGGGGGTCTCCATTACCATCAGCAGAGGAGGCTGCCCGTTCCACCGCTGCGTGATCCGTTGTGCTAACTGTGCCTCCTTTCAATCAGACTCCTCAGGGAGCAGGAAAATCTGCTGCATCTTTGGATCATGCAGTCACTTCCCAACACAGAACTGCAGAAGATTTACCTTCCTTATAAGGAGGGACATCCGGAGCATCGACTCAAGGGCTCCTCTAAACGATGCAGGTAACAGGAGCCGGGTTGAGTGTATTAGATCGTGGCAAGTTGTGAATTTGGTGTTGTTCCCTTATCAGACTGTATGGTTATTTCCCCCTGGTCCCTGAGGGCCACAAAACATGCACTGTGGCCAGGGGTGGAATTCTAGCAGGAGCTCCTTTGCATATTAGACCACACACCCTGATGTATCCAATCCTCCAAGAGCTTACAAGGCGCTTTTGTGTAAGCTCTCGGAGGATTGGCTACATCAGGGGTGTGTGGCCTAAGAGGCAAAGGAGCTCCTGCTAGAATTCCACCCCTGACTGTGGCTTAGTTTCACTTTCCTCTGCTAGTTGGTGACTAGGGTTGCCAAATTTGACTTTGGGGGTGGAGCCAGGAGATTTGGGGGTGGGGCCAGAGACTTTGGGGGTGGAGCCAGGAGCAAGGTTGTGACAAGCAGGATTGGACTCCAAAGGAAGTTCTGGTCGTCACACTTAAAGGGACCGCACTCCTTTTAAATGCCTTCCCTCCATTGGAAATACTGAGGGATGGTGCACCTTCTTTGGGGGCTCATAGAATTGGACTTCCTAGTCCAATCTTTTTGAAACTTGGGAGGTTGTTTGGAGAGAGATGCCTGCTGCTATGCTGAAAATTTGGCGCCTCTACCTCAAAAACAGTCCCCCCCCCCCGAGCCCCAGATACCCACAGATCAATTCTCCATTACACCCTATGGAGACCAGTCTCTAGTCCAGGGGTGGTCAAGCTGTGGCTCTTTCAGGAATATTGTGTGGCTCTCGAATCCCCGACTGCCTTGGAGGTGGCATTGCTCTCTTGACATCACTTTGCCAAGCCAAGCCAGCCAGCCAGCGGCTTGGAGAATCAATTTAAAGTTAAAGTTGCTTTCTTTCTACCTCCCTCTCTCTCATCTATTTGTCTTCCTCCCCCTCCCTTTCTCCCATTCTCCCTCCCTTTCTCCCATTCTCCCTCCCTCCCTTCCATTCTCCCTCCTTCCCTTCCTCCCTCCCTTTCTTCCATTCTCCCCCCTCCCTCCCTCCCTCCCTTCCTTCCTTCCTTCCTCATCTGACATTCATGTCTTGTGGCTCTCAAGCATCCGATGTTTATTCTCTGTGGCTCTTATGCTAAGCAAGTTTGGCCCCCCCTGCTCTAGTCTATAGGGTATAATGGAGTGCCCAGCGAACATTCAGCATGTTCTCCTCAACCAGAAATAGGCCTGAAATCAGAAGTACGCCTGAAAATGCCCAACATCATTTCTGGTCTCCCAGAAGGACATTGGGAGACCCACGTTAGGCAGTAAATCGGCCTGGCCAACCCTGTCTCCGCGTAACGAGGATCAGTTCCCCTGGACAAAATGGCTGCTTTGGAAAGTGGGCTCTGTGGTGTTCCGTTTCATCCCTCCCAAGCCTTGCCTTTTTTAGACTCCACCCCCAAATCACCAGTTATTTCCCAAGTGAGAGTTGACCACCCCTAAGACATATGCTGTATGGCACCAATCTGGCCCTTTAACTCCCAGCAGGGGTCATTTTGTAGAAAAATAGGTAGTGGAGCTCATTAGCACAACTCATTAGCATATGCTGCCCCCCCCAGCCAAAAACAACATGATGCAAGAAAAGAGAGCCCCAGGTGAGTGAGATCCAACCAGCGCAAGCAGGCCTTGCTCACCTGGGGTTCTCCTGGGCCGCCTCGCCCAGTCAAAAGGCAACAAGCCACCCACCGCCCAAAATCACATCAGAAGTGGAGAAAGGGTGGTGTGGGCTTCTCCAGGGGTTAATGAGGGCTGCTGAGGCGTGGCAAAGCTGCTGGTGGGTGGCTGGCTGCCCGCCGTTCCAATCCAGGGATTGTTATGCAGCTTCACGTACAATTCAATGGACAAGGTAGGTGGGGAGAAGGAGGAGGAACCCTCAGAAAGGTTCAGGAGTTGAGCTCCCATGAGCTCCTGCTGAATCTGAGGCCTAACTGCCAGTGTCCAAAACCCAGGCAGGAAGTGGAAATAATGTGACGTTCTTGTGTCACTCTGAAGTGACATAGGCATGTTGGTGACGATAGCGGGATGCTCTGGACTTTGGGCAAAACTCTATGGTAGAATTAGCTTCAACCCACAGAGTTTTGCCAAAAACCAGAGCGTTGCCCCCTGATGTCCCCCTAGTGCCTACGTTTCTTCTTTATGTGAAGGGCAGGGTATAAATCTACCACCACCAATCAAACCTGGGTTTTGGCCACTGTGTGACACAGAGTGTTGGCCTGGATGGGTCATTGGCCTGATCCATCATGGCGACGCTTACGTTCTTATTTCTGGAGCAGTGATGCTCTGTATTTCTTGGTGGTTGGGGGGGGCAAGATTGTGAGGGCTTCTGGAGTCCTGGCCCCACTGATGGAATCTGGGTTTTGGCCACTGTGTGACACAGAGTGTTGGACTGGATGGGCCACTGGCCTGATCCAACAAGGCTTCTCTTGTGTTCTTATGTTTGGGTAGCAATGCTCTGTATTTTTGGTGCTTGGGGGGCAACACTGGGAGGGCTCTTGGACTTCTTACTCTGTTGGTGGACCTCCTGATGCCCCGTGGGTTTTGGCCACTATGTGACTCACATTGTTGGACTGGATGGGCCACTGGCCTGATCTGACATGGCTTCATTTACGTTCTTCTACTGTTTCAGAGCAAATATTTCATGCAGATGCTGTAGGAAGAGGATGCTGCTTTGGAGTGGTCCTTCACTGCACAGTTTTAGCAGCAGGAGAAGGCAATCTTGACTTAATAGGGATGCGTGCTGTTGCAGGTGGTCGACCTCACATCTGTTGTCCCTCTGGCTTTCTCCCTCAGATGCCTTGGAAATGTTAATTTCTAGCTGAGTCTAGTTCTGCCCAGAGATGTAAAATTTCCAGAAATTTTGAAGCTCGGAAAAAAACCTAGGGAAAAAAATGGAAATTTTTGGAAGTCATTCTGTTACTTTAGGAACATAAAATATGGCTAAGGGCAATTTTACGTTGCATGACATTATCACAACTAGCATATTAAAAATATCGCGTATCCAAACAATTATTACAAACAGAATTTACTTTTCAAATAATATTTATTTGTAATTGTAACAAATGGAGCAACCTGAACTGTTTACTAGTTTATGTGGAACGGACAAAACACCCTCCACAAAGCAATTTTTAAAAATCCAGAAGTAACAATTATTCATATTTCCTCTCCACAATATTAAATACAAATAAAAAACTCATTCATAAAAAGAATTGAAGAGGGGGGAAATGTATAGAAGGGAGTGTAGGACGAAGTCTCAATGAATGGGCATGACCTAGGACTTGCTTGTCCTCAGTGCACAGAAATTAGAATAATCTGATACCACGCATATTTTTTAGAAACGATTTGGAAAATATTGGAACACCATATCTTAAAATATTTTATTCATCATGTTAAAATAAAATGTTCCATAATCATTTTTTTCTTTTCTTTTCTTCAATTTTTCCAGTTTTTCAGAAAAAAAAACAAAAAAGGCTTCAGGAAAAAAAAAATGGAAAAAACCTGTTTTCCCCCCTGAATTTTTCCAGGTTTTTTTTTCCAGGCCTTCACATCTCTAGTTCTGCCTGAAACAATCAGTGGGGCTCCACTACCATCTGCAGAAGAGGCTGCCTGTTCCACCTCTGTGTGATCCGTTGTGCTAACCGTGCCTCCTTTCAATCAGACTCCTCAGGGAGCAGGAAATGCTGCCGCGTCTTTGGATCATGCAGTCGCTTCCCAACGCAGAAGTTAGGATTGCCAAATCCGATTCAAGAAATCTCTGGGGACTTTGGGGGTGGAGCCAGGAGACTTCAGAGGTGGAACCAGGAGGCATTGGGGGTGGAGCCAGGAGCAAGAGTTTGACAAACACAATTGAACTCCAAAGGGAGTTCTGGCCATCACCTTTAAAAGGACCATGCACCTTTGAAATGCCTTCCCTCCATTTGAAATAATGAAGAATAGGGGCACCTACTTTTGGCATTCATAGAACTGGACCCCCTGGTCCAATCTTTTTGAAACTAGGAGGGTCTTTTGAGGAGAGGCATTTTGCTGAAAATTTGGCGCCTTTACCTCAAAAACATCCCACCCAGAGCCGCAGATATCCACAGTTCAATTCTACATTATACCCTATGGAGACCAGTCTCTAGTCCAGGGGTGGCCAAACTGTGGTTTGGGAGCCACATGTGACTCTTTCATAGATATTATGTGGCTCTTGAAGCCCCCACTGCCCTGTCAGCAGGCTTGGAGAAGGCATTTCTCTCTCGAAATCCCTTTTCCAAGCCAAGCCAGCTAGAGGCTTGGATTATTCCTCCCCCATCTATTTCCTTCCTTCCTTCCTTCCTTCCTTCCTTCCTTCCTTCCTTCCTTCCTTCCTTCCTTCCTTCCTTCCTTCCTTCCTTCCTTCCTTCCTTCCTTCCTTCCTTCCTACCTACCTACCTACCTACATCTGACATTCATGTCTTGTGGCTCTCAAGCATCCGACGTTTATTCTCTGTGGTTCTTATGCTAAGCAAGTTTGGCCACCCCTGCTCTAGAGTATAATGGAGCGCCGAGCGAACATTCAACCAGAGTGTCATCCTCAACCAGAAATAGGCCCAAAACTAGAAGTAGGCCTGAAAATGCCCCAAATCATTTCTGGTCTCCCAAAAGGACATTGGGAGATCCACACTAGCCAGTAAGTTGACCTGCAACCCTGTCTACAGGCAACGGAGATCAGTTCCCCTGGACAAAACGGCTGCTTTGGAAAGTGGGCATTAGAACAAGAACATAAGAGAAGCCATGTCGGATCAGACCAATGGCCCATCCAGTCCAACACTCTGTGTCACACAGTGGCCAAAAAACCCAGCCACCATCAGGAGGTCCGTCTAGGGTTGCCAAGTCCAATTAAAGAAAAATCTGGGGACTTTGGGGGTGGAGCCAGGAGACTTTGGGGGTGGAGCCAGGAGACTTTGGGGGTGGAGCCAAGAACAAGGATGTGACAAGCATAATTGAACTCCAAGGGAGTTCTTGCCATCACATTTAAAGAGACAGCACACCTTTTAAAATGCCTTTCTTCCATAGGAAATAATTAAGGATAGGGGCACCATATTTTGGGGCTCATAGAATTGGACCCTCTGGTCCAATCGTTTTGAAACTTGGGGGGTTTTTTGGGGAGAGGCACTAGATGCTATACTAAAAATTTGGTGCCTCTACCTCAAAAAATAGCCCCCCCGAGCCCCCAATACCCACGGATCAATTTCCTATTATTCCCTATGGGAATTGTTCTCCATAGGGAATAATAGAGTGCCTAGTAGACATTTCCCTCCCCCCCACGCTTTCTAAAGGGGGGGAGGGCCTCCAAACTAGGGAATCCCCTGCCCCCTCCCTCTCACACACACACACTTACCAGATCTTCCTCCGGACAACTCTACTTCCTGTGAAAATGAAAGCAAAGAAAGGGAGGGGCCGTTCTGAGAAGCCCTTTCTGCTTTCTGCTTCCTGCCCAGCCTTAAAGCCCAGCCAGAGAGCCAGTTTGATGTAGTGGTTAAGTGTGCGAACTCTTATCTGGGAGAACCGGGTTTGATTCCCCACTCCTCCACTTGCACCTGCTGGAATGGCCTTGGGTCAGCCATAGCTCTGGCAGAGGTTGTCCTTGAAAGGGCAGCTGCTGTGAGAGCCCTCTCAGCCCCACCCACATCACAGGGTGTCTGTTGTGGGGGAGGAAGGTAAAGGAGATTGTAAGCCGCTCTGAGACTCTTCGGAGTGGAGGGCGGGATATAAATCCAATATCTTCTTCTTCTTCATCTTCTTAAAGGGGCAAACATTTTGCAAACGGCTCAGGAGCTCTACAACATGAAGCCTAAAGGTATGTTCTCCCCCCCTCCACCCCCCACCCCCGCTTCCAGAGTTTTGAAGAGCGGGAGATGAGGCTGCGAACCCAGAAGTCTCCCGCCAGAGCGGGAGGTTTGGGAAGCCTAGGTCCGTCAGTGGGGCCAGGACACTAGAAGCCCTCCCACTGTTGCCCTGCCCCCAGGCACCAAGAATACAGAGCATCACTGCCCCAGACAGAGAGTTCCATCAATATGTTGTGGCTAAGAGCCACTGAGGGACCTCTGTTCCAGATGTTTATCCAATCTTCTCCTGAAGCTGTCTATGCTGGCAGCCATCGCCACCTCCTGTGGCAGTGAATCCCAAGTGTTAATCACTCTTTGGGTGAAGAAGGACTTCCTTTTATCCGTTCTAACCCAACTGCTTAGCAATTTCATTGAATGTCCACGAGTTCTTGTATTGTGAGAAAGGGAGAAAAGGACTTCTTTCTCTACCTTCTCTATCCCATGCATAATCTTGTAAAACTCTATCATGTCACCCCGCAGTCGACGTTTCTCCAAGCTAAGGAGCTCCAAGCGCTTTAACCTTTCTTCCTAGGGAAAGTGTTCCAACCCTTTCACCATTCTAGTTGCCCTTTTGTGCACTTTTTCCAATGCTATATCTTTTTTGAGATGTGGTGACCGGAATTGTACACAGTACTCCAAATGAGGCCGCACCATCGATTTATACAGGGGCATTATGATACTGGCTGATTTGTTTTCAGTTCCCTTCCTAATAATTCCCAGCATGGTGTTGGCCTTTTTTATTGCAGTCACACATTGACTCCAAACAATGCCGGAACCACGGAGGTTAACAATCAGGAAATGACAGAAAAGATACTCTCCGTGTTACAAAACAATATCAAAGTATAATTACAATACTTCCCATTCACAACATAGTATTACAATGTACATTTCAGTAACAAATTCAGTGACAAACACCATCCAAAGCACACAGCTTCACTACTGTCCATAAGATGATATCAAGTTCTTTCCAAACAATACTGTCCGACGATGCAAAACCGGTCCGTTCTTGTTTCGGATCCTTATGATCCTTCCTCTGGGACCATCTTATTAATTCTGAATGCAGTAGTCTGATGGTGCCTTATTTCTTTACTATACACTGTTTTCTGTGAACAAATGTTACATTGTAAATGTAAAGCACAGACTGAGGCTCTCTAAACCTTTCTCAAGGTTCTACTCTTAAGTTTAATTTTTACAAAATTGCAAACTTCCCCAGGCTTTCTCTAATTTATTTCATTACTAGAACGCTACTGTTCTTCCTCCGTCGTTCAGCATTTCATTGTGTTTCACTGTGCTGACTGCAATTTAAAGACACCTTACCTATTTCCTAATAAATGTATTACAATACGGTTACAACTCATTTCATTAACATTTATACAATAAAATCATTGTTATTCAGTTTATTGGTTTAAAAATACAGTCCTAATAATACATGATTCCCATCTGTCTACATAATATAGAATATATATATATATATATTATATATATATATATATATATATATATATATATATATATATAAAAAAGACAAATCAAAATCTTGATATCTATATTATGTAGACAGATGGGAATCATGTATTATTAGTACTGTATTTTTAAACCAATAAATTGAATAACCATGATTTTATTGTATAAATGTTAATGGAATGAATTGTAACTGTATTGTAATACATTTATTAAGGAATAGGTAATGTGTCTTTAAATTGCAGTCAGCGCAGTGAAACGGGTGTGCAATGTCACTAGGCTTATTTATCCAGGGGTTGTGAAAGGGAAATTGAACGCAATGAAATGCTGAAAGACGGAGAAAGAACAGTAGCGTTCTAGTAATGAAATAAATTAGAGAAAGCCTGGGTAAGTTTGCAGTTTTGTAAAAATTAAACTTGATAAGAGTAAAACCTTGAGAAAGGTTTAGAGAGGCTCAGTCTGTGAGACATGGCACATGATGCAGAAGATTTCAGATTCAGCATCATGTGCAAATATCAATCTAGTCCCTATTTTAGGCAAGATGTTCAGAAGATCTTATTGCAACAAGAGGTATCTATATATCAATTTGGCCTCGTTGCAATAAGATCTTTTGAACATCTTGCCTAGAATAGGGATGAGATTGATATTTGCACATGATGCTGAATCTGAAATCTTCTGCATCATGTGCCATGTTGCGCATTGACTCGACATTTTCAGTGAGTTATCTCATCCCATCAAGCCCTTCCCTTCTTAGACTCCACCCCAAAATAACCAGTTATTTCCCAAGTGTGAGTTGACCATCCTAAGACAGAACCTACTGGGGACTGGGCCTCAGCTTGTGCCCTATAAGGGTCCCCAACCCCCGAGCCGCGGACCAGTACCGGTCCGTGGTCTGTTAGCAACCAGACCGTGAGTTGTATAATTATTTCATTATATATTACAATCTAACAATAGAAATAAAGTGCACAATTGTATCGTCCCTCCTTCCTTGGAGGTTTTTCAACAGAGGCTAGATGGCCATCTGACAGCGATGAGGATCCTGTGAATTTAGGGGGAGGTGTTTGTGAGTTTCCTGCATTGTGCAGGGGGTTGGACTAGATGACCCTAGAGGTCCCTTCTAACTCTTCTATGATTCTAGCAGGCTTCCTCCTCGGGAAGTGGTGGGCTCTCCTTCCTTGGAGGTTTTTAAACAGAGGCTAGATGGCCATCTGACAGCGATGAAGATCCTGTGAAGTTAGGGGGAGGTGTTTGTGAGTTTCCCACATTGTGCAGGGGGTTGGACTAGATGACCCTGGAGGTCCCTTCCAACTCTATGATTCTATGATCCTGAAACCATTGCCCTCCCCCGGTCCGTGGAAAAATTGTCTTCCACAAAACTGGTCCCTGGTGCCAGAAAGGTTGGATACTGCTGTCCTATAGCAGGAGTGGCCAATGGTAGCTCTCCAGATGTTTTTTGCCTGCAACTCCCATCAGCCCCAGCCAGCATGACCAATGGCTGGGGCTGATGGGAGTTTTAGGCAAAAAGCATCTGGAGAGCTACCGTTGGCCACTCCTGTCCTATAGAACCAATCTTTCACTGGCCCTTTAATTTCCAGTGTCCAAAACCCCTGTTACATATGTTCTCTGTTTCCCACTTCTGTAAAAGAAAAATCAAAAGTCGGCCTATAATAATTCTAATACTTGTGTCGTGCGGTTTTTCCTAGAGGTGTATTGTGCCCTCCGATCGTAAAAGTGATTTGACTGCGCGCAGAAAGTGCAAAGCTGTATTCTATGGTCTGCCTGTTATGCCGAAGGACGTAATCGGACGTTCGCAGCATCAGCCGCAGCTGGAAGGTCGACGACGATAACCGTTCCGTAGAATCAAAGAGAGAATGCAGCAAAACGCAGCATTTTGGGGGTGTTTTCTTCCCCTAGCAGGATACATCCCGGTCTTAATTTGCAGCAAGAGATTCGTGGGATTAGAAAGGTGATCCCTCTGTTCGGGACTTTGTACCTTCATCTCCATCTTTCTAGCGGTGCGAGTGGGGAGTCTGGTAATCTCGCTCTCCGGGACAGCGATACTTCAAAAGGCCCGGGGTATTAATGCCGTGCACTGCTGCCAGGTGCTCGGTTGAATAAGGACAGGTCAACCCCCCCTCCCCCCCCCCCCCGAGAGAAGGAGCTCATCATAGTGTTTCCAGTTTCTCTCTCTTTTTGAGCAGGAGTTGAAATGGAGCCTCCAAACCAGCACTCCGCTTTCCCCGTGATAATACTGGAAACAGGGTAGGGTTGCCAATCCCCAGGTAAAGACGGGGATCCCCCGGATTGGAGGCCTCCCCCCTGCTTCAGGGTCGTCAGAAAGCGGGGGGAGGGGAGGGAAATGTCTGCTGGGAACTCTGTTATTCCCTATGGAGATTTATTCCCATAGGAAATAATGGAGGATTGATCTGTGGGTATCTGGGGCTCTGGAGGGGCTGTTTTTTGGGGTAGAGGCACCAAATTTTCAGTACAGCATCTAATGCCTCTCCCCAAAATACCCCTCAAGTTTCAAAACGATTGGACCATGGGGTCCAATTCTATGCGCCCCAAAAGAAGGTGCCTTTATCCTTCATTACTTCCTATGGAAGGAAGGCATTGAAAAGGTGTGCCGTCCCTTTAAATGTGATGGCCACAACTCCCTTTGGAGTTCAATGATGCTTGTCACAGCCTTGATCTTGGCTCCACCCCAATGTCTCCTGGCTCCACCCCAATGTCTCCTGGCTCCACCCCCAAAGTCCCCTGGCTCCACCCCCAAAGTCCCCAGATATTTCTTAAATTGGACTTGGCAACGGGGCTCTTTCTGGGGTGGCAGAACCCCCAGCGCTGGGCCGGATTGGAAAGGGAATGAAGAACAAGAGGCAACCATTGAGTTCATCCGAGTGTCCCATGATGTCATCGCAGGGATGGCTGACTCTTCTTCTAGCACAGGGGTGTCGAACTCATTGGTTATGAGGGCCAGATCTGACATAAATGAGATCTTGTTGGGCGGGGCCATGGGTGCCATAAAATGCAATGCCAGGTAGCAGAGATATAAACTTTATAAAGGACACAAAGAAACACATTTTTAAAAAAACTTTAAACATACTTAAAACATTAGCACCTGTTGGACTTAATGGTGCTTTCTTTATATCTCTCCCGTGTGATCCAGGAAACTGGGCAAAGGAAGTTCTGGATCTTTCCTTCATTCCTCAGGGGGACCAGAAGGGAGGGGTCTCAGCTATTAGAAGGGAGAGAGGTTTGGCTCAGCAGCTCTGCTGTGCGATTGAGTGAGCCTGGCAGAGCAAGCTGTGATGCAGAAGGAAGCAAGAGAGAAGGAGAAGGAAGCAGATAAGAGCCCGTTGCTCAGGGGCCTGATAGGAGCCCTCCGAGGGCCGGTTCAGCCCCTGGGCCACATGTTTGACACCCCTGTTCTAGCATACCCTAGTGAAAGGTTTGGGGCTTAAACGTGCACAGGATCATCACCCGACTGCCAAGGGGAAGAAACGGTCCATCGAATGTGATCCTGACCACTCAAGGGATCAATCTTAGTGAACTCCAATAGGACTGCTAATTTTGGGTTAGGGAATTCCTAGAGATTTTGGGGGATCTCCGGGGATGGTAGGGTTTGGGGAGAGGAGATACCTCAGCAAGGTGCAGTGATATAGAGTCCACTGTCAAAACCAGCCCTTTTCTCTGGGGGAACTGATCTCTGTTGTCTGTAGATCATTCGTAATCATGGGAGATCTCCACACAAGGGCTTTTTTTTTTTTTGTAGCATGAGCCCCTTTGCATATTAGACCACACCCCCCCAGATGCAGCCAATCCTCCTGGAGCTGACAGTAGGCCCTGTACGAAGAGCCCCATAAACCCTTGAAGGATTGGCTACATCATGGGGGTGTGGCCTAATATCAGGGCCGGCCCTAGGACCCACAGCACCCCAGGCATCATTTCCGCCCTCTGGCCCCCCGCCACCTCCTGTCCCCATTCTCCCTGTCACCCCTTCACAGCCCAGCAGTGGGGAGAAGTGGCAGCAAAGCGGAAGACAGCAGTGATCCGGGCAGCGAGGGAGGGGAAGGAGGCGGGGAGAAGCGGTGGCAAGGCAAGGCAAGGGGAGAAGACAGCAGTGATTCGAGGAGGGAGGGGAAGGAATTTTTTTTTAAAAAAGAAGTGGCGCCCAATTTGGCATCCCTCCAGGGCCGGCGCTCTAGGCAAGCACCTAGTTTGCCTAGCGGAAGACCCAGCCCTGCCTAATATGCAAAGGAGTTCCTGGTACCAACACCCCCCCCCCTGCTCTACACCCTACTGAAAAACTGGCACTCCTAAACTCCGTGCTTACTCCCTAGTTGTGCGTTTGATTCAGGATAGCTGGTTAATGCCGCAGAGTTTGCCCAGTCACGGAAGCGTGATGCCGAGTGCAGAAAGAAATATATTGCAAAAAAGGTAAACTTACATTTATTCAGGTAGATCCATTCAGGTGGGTCGCCGTGTTGGTCTGAAGCAATAGAGCAAAGTTGGAGTCCGGGGGCACCTTGAAGATCCAGTTTAATTCTGGGCAGGGTGGGATTTTAGCAGGAGCTCTTTGCATATTAGGCCACACCCCTGATGTAGCCAATCCTCCAAGAGCTTACAAGGCTCTTTTTTGTAAGCTCTTGGAGGATTGGCTACATTGTGTGTGTGTGTGGGGTGTGTGGCCTAATATGTAAAGGAGCTCCTGCTAGAATTCCACCCCTAACTCTGGGTATAAGTTTTGATGAACATGCATACAAAAGCTGATGCCCAAAATTAAATTTTGCTGGTCTCAAAGGTGCCACCGGACTCGAATTTTGTCCAGGTAGATCCAGTTCACATGCAGGTTGCAGTCGAAATAGAGTTGCCAGTCCCCAGGTGGAAAACACTATAAATAAACCCCTGCGTTTTTATGCTAGAAATAAATGCTTAAGCAATTTCTTTCATAACGGACCGTCTCTCCCCATATGAATCTAAGGGACCGTCTCTCCCCATACGAACTCCAGAGAGCACTGAGGTCAGCAGGGAAGAACCAGCTGACTATCCCCAGGCCAAAGGAGACAAGACTCCAGAACACTCGCACACGGGCCTTCTCTATTGCGGCACCACACCTCTGGAACCAGCTCCCGGAAGAAGTGCGGGCCCTGCGGAGCCTCGAACAGTTCCGCAGGGCCTGCAAGACCACCCTTTTTAAGAAGGCCTTTGCCGATGGAATGATCAAAGGACTTGCTCAAAGTGACTTGCCACCATATCCGCTGATAGAATAGCACCAGAAATGTCGATTTTAGTTTATAATTAGAATGTTTTTAAGGTTAATGTTGTTTTAATACCCATTGTATATTATATTGTATGAAATGTTGTTAGCCGCCCTGAGCCTGCTTCGGCGGGGAGGGTGGGATATAAATAAAATATTATTATTATTATTATTATTATTATTATTATTATTATTATTATTATTATTATTATAACGATGCAATTATATTATCATCATCACAAACCAAAATTCAAGAAATGTCCGTAGAAAAATCAAAAAGTTCTTTCACACCCCTCCTGTAAGGTAGTCCTTTCAAAATCGGAATGGCATTTCACACCACTCTCGTAAGGTAGTACTTTACAGCCCGCTGTCTCAGTTCTCCTTTGCTTGAAAGATGTCGACAGCACCACGCTTGAGACAGCGGCCTGTAAAGTGCTACCTTACAAGAGCGATGTGAAATAACATTCTGATATTGAAAGTACTACCTTACGAGAGGGGTGTGAAAGAACTTTTTGATTTTTCTATGGACATTTCATGAATTTGGTTTGTGATGATAATATAATTGCACCCTTATGAAAGAAACTGCTTAAGCATTTATTTGCAACATAAAAATGCAGTGGTTCATTTATAGTGCTTGCTAATCCTCAGGTGGGGGCAGGGAATCCCTCAGTTTGGAGGCCCTCCCCCTGCTTCAGGGTCATCAGAAAGTGAGGGGGGGGGGATGTCTGCTGGGAACTCTGTTCTACCCTATGGAGACCGATTCCCATAGGGTATAATGTAACATTAATCTGTGGGTATCTGGGGCTCTGGAGGGGGATGTTTTTTGAGGTAGAGGCACCAAATTTTCAGCATAGCATCTGGTATCGCTCCTCAAAAGACCCTCCAACTATCAAAAGGATTGGATCAGGGGGTCCAATTCTATGAGCCGCAAAAAAAGGTGCCCCATCTTTCATTCATTTCCAAAGTGGGGGGGGGGGAAGGCATTTCAAAGGTGTGCAGTCCCTTTATAAGGTGATGGCCAGAACTCCCTTTGGAGTTCAGTTATGCTCGTCACAACCTCGTTCCTGGCTCCACCCCAAAGTCTCCTGGCTCCACCCCCACAAGTCCCCAGCTATTTCTTGAATTGGACCTGGCAACCCTAAGTCGAAAGGAAGAAGATATTGGATTTATATCCCGCCTTATACTCTGAATCTCAGAACGGTCACAATCTCCTTTACCTTCTCTCCTCCCACCACAACAGACACCCTGTGAGATAGGTGGGGCTGAGAGAGCTCTTACAGCAGCTGCCCTTTCAAGGACAACTCTGCCAGAGCTATAGCTGACCCAAAACCATTCCAGCAGCTGCAAGTGGAGGAGTGGGGACTCAAACTCGATTCTCCCAGATAAGAGTCCACGCACTTCACCACTGCACCAAACTGGCTCTCTTTCCAGAAAGGAAAGAGAACGGCGTAATCTAAAGGAGAGTAGCATAACTCCTACTAGTTTGGAAGCGCCATTTATAAAGCACGCTTTTCGGGGTTTGGAAGTGCTGTCTGCAAAGCACGCTTTCTAGTGCTAAGCACCAAGTGCTGCGCTCTGGTTTCTTGAGCTTGCTTCCAAGCGAAGCCGCCCCTTTGCATCCTGAAGGTGCCGTTTCGAGAAGCAGGTGGGCGCGGCTCACCTGCAGCTTCCTCCACAGCTCGTTTGTGGAACTGGGGGGGAGGAGAGAGTAGGCAATGTGCTTGCAGGCACGTATGAAAATCATTCTGTCCTTTGCGCACTGGGATGGCACAAAGGGAGGTGGATCCAGTGCTGCTTTGGAAAAGAAAATATTTAACGCGTTTGTTTTTTAAGCTGATAAACACGCTGCTGCCTGTTCTTTTAAGCCTGTGGTGTCAAACATGTGGCCTGAGGCCCGAATCAGGTCCCTGGAGGGCTCCTATCAGACCCCCGAGCAACTGGCTGTCATCCGCTTCCTTCTCCCTCTCTCTCGCTTCCTTCTGCATCTCAGCTTGCTTTGCCAGGCTTGCTCAATCGCACAGGAGCTCCAGAGCAAAGCCTCTATTTTTCCATTGGCTGAGGCTCCCCCCTTGGGGAGGAAAAAGAGGAGGGACAGCTTGCTTTGCCAGGCTCTCTCAATTGCACAGTAGAGCTACGGAGTCAAGCCTCTCTTCCTTCTATTGGCTGAGGCTCCTCCCCCTCCTGGTTCCCTGGGGATGGAGAGAAAGAGCCAGAGCTTCCTTTGCCCAGTTCCCTGGATCCCATGGGAGAAATACAAAGCACCTTTAAGACCAATGAGTGCTAAGAATGATTTTAGTGCTTTTTAAAAACAAATCTTTAATGGTGTTTGTCTGTGTCCTTTATAAAGTTTATATTTCTGCTACCTAATCTCAAATAGGTGCACCCACAGCCTGACATGGCTTGGCTCAGCAAGGTCTCATTAATGTCATAACAAATGAATTCGACACCCTTGTTTTAAGCCTGTCTCCACTGCCAAGAGCAAGATACAGAGACCCTGAGGCCTCGAGGACATGAAGCTGTAGAGACACTGCAACATTAGTCTAATGTTGCCAACTCCAGGATGATAAATTCCTGGAGATTTGGGGTGGGGGGGAGTAGACTTGGGGAAGGTGGGGGCTTTGTGAGGGGAAAGACCTCAGCAAGCTATAATGCTCTAGAGCAGGGGTGTCAAACGTGCCAGCCCAAGGGCCGGATCAGACTCCCGGAGGGCTCCTATCAGCTTTTCAACCCAAAGCTGGCAAACCCTAATATCTATCTATCTATCTATCTATCTATCTATCTATCTATCTATCTATCTATCTATCTATCTATCTATCTATCTATCTATCTATCTATCTATCTATCATCTATCTATCTATCTATCTATCTATCTATCTATCTATCTATCTATCTATCTATCTATCTATCTATCTATCTATCTATCTATCTATCTATCTATCTATCTATCTATCTATCTATCTATCTATCTATCTATCTATCATCTTCTTCATCTCACTCACAGAACAAACCCTCTGCTAATTTGAATACTCAGTTCTATCTCCCTCCAGCAGATGGCACTACTGCTCCACTGGAGGAAACACCCGGGCGCTTTTTATTCTCCCTCACATCTGCAGCTAAATTGCATATGTCAACCGCCGTATGCATATATACATTGTGTGGGTTTCAGCAATCTGATTTTTTTAAAGAGCCGTTTTATGAGGATCTCATTATTTCTTTATAGCTACAAATTAACTGTCTGCTTCAATCTGGCCCATGGTTCCCCCGTGCCTTCAGGGATCTCCCTGTCTGTTCTGCGAGTTCTCAGTTTTCTGAAACTGACGCGGGACCCACGAGAATCAAGACAGGTTCCTTGAAGACATGCCATTAGAGGAGACAAACCAACAGCGACGTCTTTGGGCAGGAGAGCCGGCCTGAACGGTCTGCGTCGTTGAGAGCCAGTTTGGTGTAGTGGTTAAGTGCGCAGACTCTAATCTGGGAGAACCAGGTTTGATTCCCCACTTCCTCCACCTGCACCTGCTGGAATGGCCTTGGGTCAGCCAGAGCTCTCTTATCTGAGAGAACCGAGTTTGATTCCCCACTCCTTCACTGGCAGCTGCTGCAATGGCCTTGGGTCAGCCATAGCTCTCATAGGAGTTATCCTTGAAAGGGCAGCTTCTGGGAGAGCTCTCTCAGCCCCACCCACCTCACAGGGTGTCTATTGTGGGGGAAGAAGACATGGGAGATTGTAAGCTGCTCTGAGTCTCTGATTCAAGGAGAAGGGTGGGATATAAATCTGCAATTCTTCTTCTTCTTCTTCTTCTTCTTCTTCTTCTTCTTCTTCTTCTTCTTCTTCTTCTCATGGTGTCTTTGATCGATGAACAAACATTCCGCCAAGCTCGGTTAAGAAATACATAAATTATTTTGGACTTGTTAGGCATCAACATTTTTTTTTCAACATTTCAACTTTATTGTTGTTTGCATAAAAATACAGCGATGATGAATATCATAGTATAATGATACAAGTCACAACTAACCAAACTTACTTAAAATTACCGATTCAAAAATACCAGCAATTTATTATGGAGCAAAACGAGGAAATGTCTGGTAGATTGTGGGATTCTGGTCATTTCTTCTGAGAAAAGGCCAGACTTTCCTGGCCACTGGTATTTGCTCAAAAAGGCATGTCTGATTTTCTTCACCAAAGAAGAAGAAGAAATTGGATTTATATCCTGTCCTCTACTCCGAATCTCAGAGTCTCAGAGTGGCTGACCCAATGGCTAACCCAAGGCCATTCCAGTAGCTGCAAGTGGAGGAGTGGGGAATCAAACCCAGTTCTCCCAGATAAGAGTCTGTGCACTTAAGCACTACACCAAATTGTCTTTCTCTCTCACCTGAACCAGCTTGTGTGTATGGGAAGTGCCACGAAGTCACAGAGGACACATGGAGACCCCTTATTTGACATATATTCTATGTGGCTCTTACATGAAGCAAGTTTGGCCACCGCGGGTTAACATATGTCTGCTGGGGGAAGGAAATCTTTCACCCCAGTAGGCCTTGCATGCTGACACTCCAGTGCACTAGTGGGAGAAAGAAAAAAAAAATAAATGCTGTTGGTGATGGTGTGACATCACTTCCTGTCTAACTCAGAAGCAGTGTCTGTCTACACTAAAACCCTATGGTAAAACCATCGAGTTTCTGGCAATTCCTAGAGAGTCATGATGTCACTTCCAGTTTCCCCAGAAATGACATCACATTATCACTGACAGCTGCACTTCCATGTTGCCGCTGCCCACCCACCCCCCGCCAGTCTCCCACTTGCAAGCCTATTCAAGTCCCTGTATCTAAAGAAAGCAGGCTTGGTGTAGTGGTTAAATGTGCAGAGTCTTATCTGGGAGAATCGTGTTTGATTCTCCACTCCTCCGCCTGCACCTGTTGGAATGGCCTTGGGTCAGCCATAGCTCTGGCAGAGGTTGTCCTTGAAAGGGCAGCTGCTGGGAGAGAGCCCTCTCAGTCCCACCCACCTCACAGGTTGTCTGTTGTGGGGGAGGAAGGTAAAGGAGATTGTGAGCTACTCTGAGACTCTTTGGAGTGGAGACGGGATATAAATCCAATATCTTCTTCTACCTCACAGGGGTCATTTTCGCACTCACCTTAATCAGCAGCGACGACCCTCTTCACCGCGCAGGATCTGCGTGGATTTCGCACTAATTGCCGCGGAGCACCCAGAAGAGCCGGAAAGTCCCGGCGCTTTTGCGGCGCAAACGGAAACCGCCAAAAACCAGTTTCCGTTTGCGCCGCAAAAGCGCCGGGACTTTCTGGCTCTTCTGGGTGCTCCGCGTCAATTAGTGCGAAATCCGCGCAGATCCTGCGCGTTGAAGAGGGTCGTCGCTGCTGATTAAGGTGAGTGCGAAAACGACCAGGGTGTCTGTTGTGGGAGGGGGGAGGTAAAGGAGCTTGTGAGCTGCTCTGAGACTCTTCGGAGTGGAGGGCAGGATATAAATCCAATATCTTCATCTACCTCACAGAGTGTCTGCTGTGGGGGAGGAAGGTAAAGGAGATTGTGAGCCGCTCTGAGACTCTTCGGAGTGGAGGGCGGGATATAAATCCAATATCTTCATCTACCTCACAGGGTGTCTGTTGTGGGGGGAGGAAGGTAAAGGAGATTGTGAGCCGCTCTGAGACTCTTCGGAGTGGAGGGCGGGATATAAATCCAATATCATCTTCTACCTCACAGGGTGTCTGTTGTGGGAGGGGAGGGGGAAGGTAAAGGAGATTGTGAGCCGCTCTGAGACTCTTCGGAGTGGAGGGCGGGATATAAATCCAACATCTTCATCTACCTCACAGGGTGTCTGTTGTTGTGGGGGGGGGGGGGAGGTAAAGGAGATTGTGAGCCACTCTGAGACTCTTCGGAGTGGAGGGCAGGATATAAATCCAGTATCTTCATCTACCTCACAGGGTGTCTGTTGTGGTGGAGGAAGGTAAAGGAGATTGTGAGCCTCTCTGAGACTCTTCGGAGTGGAGGGCGGGATATAAATCCAATATCTTCATCTACCTCCCAGGGTGTCTGTTGTGGGGGAGGAAGGTAAAAGAAATTGTGAGCCGCTCTGAGACTCTTTGGAGTGGAGTGGATATAAATCTAATATCTTCTTCTACCTCACAGGGTGTTTGTTGTGGGGGGGGGGGGAAGGTAAAGGAGATTGTGAGCCACTCTGAGACTCTGAGATTCAGAGTATAGGGCGGGATATAAATCCAATATCTAACGTTGGCCTGCTTCTAGAAAAACTGACACAAAACCACAGTATGCGTTAAGACGAAGTCAAATGAATTTACTCTCTGCCATGCAATTGCAAGGCCGTTCAAACAACGCTTCTGCACCCTGAAGGGAATTTGTGCAGCAGGCATAGAGGACAGGCGGGGAGCGAGAGACTGCCAACATCGTCAGCAGCAATTTCTGCAGTTCCTCTCCTTTATTTTTACCTGAGCTGTGTTGAGTAACCGGCGGCAAGTGTCTGAGATGCTGAAATCTGGGCACGAAGAAGATAACAGTATGAGAAAATGGATTCTTTAGGAGTTAACGAGCTTAATGTCTCCTAGAGGCAACTGGGCTTTTTTTGTAGCAGGAGCTCCTTTGCATATGAGGCCACACCCCCGATGTAGCCAATCCTCCAAGAGCTTAGAGGGCTCTTTGTACAGGGCTCTTAGTCCAGGGCCTACCGTAAGTTCCAGGAGGACCGGCTACGTCAGAGGGGTGTGGTCTAATATGCAAAGGGTTCCTGCTACAAAAAGATGCACTGTCTGGAAGCAAATGAAAACATGGGCGCAGCCACGGGCTCTGCGGCAGAGCATGCGGCTAGCATGCAGAAAGCCCCAGGTTCTAATTCTGACTTGAAAATCTCAGAATGCCCCTTCTCGGCCAGAGAGAGCCATGGCCGATCGGAGGAGAAAAGGCCCAGCGTGGACAGATCGATAAGGGCCAAGGCAGCTTCACGCATTCAAGGTGAGAAAAAACCCCTTCCCCCCTTTTCTTTTGGTAGCAGGAACTCCTTTGCATGTTAGGCCACACCCCCTGATGGAGCCAATCCTTCCGGAGCTTCCCGAAGGCCCTGTACAAAGAGGCCTGTAAGCTTCAGGAGGATTGGCTACATCAGGGGGTGTGGCCTAACATGCAAAGGAGTTCCTGCTGCAAAAAAAAAAAGCTCTCTGTTTCTGGGAAAAAGAGGTGCTGGAGCTCTCAAGAGGGAAACGAAGGAGAAACACAGAGGTGCCCCTCATGAATTTAAAAACATTTTAAGGATTTTGTTCAGGGATCGTTTCATAGAAAAAGAGGTGCCGGCGTTCATTTGCACAACGCATTTGCATACGCCACACCCGCCTGACATCACTGGAAGGTGTACGAAATTATATCAGCTCAGCAGCTACCTCAGAACGCTTCTGGAATTATCCTGGTCATGAGAAAACCTGACTCCCATCATACTTTTAAAAATTACTTTCTCCTCTGTGGCCAACAGTTCCATGATGAAGATTTCCATCTGTCTGCTTTATATATTTTTGTTATTTCCCTGGTTTTTTTTTTATAAACCTTAAGAGTTCAGCAAAATTCTCACAAGTGGTTTGAATGATGGAGCCCAGAGACAAGTATTTGGGTTTTTTTGGGGGGGGGGGGCGGGTCAAGAAAGAAAGAGCACAATAAAATGTAGAGGTTCCGGAGCTTCGCTCCTGTGAACTGCTGCCTGATTTTGTTCCCACAAAGAAGTTCTGGAACTCTGTTCCGCCTCGTTCCCCCAGAAAAAACAGCCCTGCTTAAAACCTAACCAAAAGCAAAATAAAGGTCAAGGTAGTCCTCTGTGCAGGCACCAGTCGTTTCCGACTCTGGAGTGACGTCGCATCATGACGTTTTCACGGCAGACTTTTTATGGGGTGGTTTGCCATGGCCTTCGCCAGTCATCTACGCTTTCCCCCCAGCGAGCTCAAACCTCAGAAGGATGGAAGGCTGAGTCAACCTCGAGCCGGGTACCTGAAAACCCAGCTTCCGCCGGGATCGAACTCAGGTCGTGAGCGGAGCTTGGACTGCAGGACTGCAGCTTTACCACTCCGCGTCACGGGGGCTCTTCCGAAAGGCAAAAATAAGATGCATCGACAAAAACGCAGGAAGCTGATCAAAAATCCAAGGAGATGCATTAACGTTAGTGCTCGCGGAGTGTGGCATAATGTACTGCACACGGCGAAAGAAAGCTATTTGCAAACAAGAGTTCTCCGCGGAGATGCTTTTGGTGGATGTTGGGGCTTTTATCTCCCCCTCCCCCCAAACCCTGGAGCAAGCTGAACCGCTTCAAGAATAGCAATTAAGCAACGGAGCCAGAGCTGAATATTCTCTCTTCCCACACCAGGTGCTATAAACAGACTCGGCGTCTTCCTCGGTAAATGTCATCCGGAGGCAGGTTGGGAATGTGTTGCAAGGGGGGGAGGCTTATCGAAGGTAAAAACGGCAAGGCCATGCGAACGTTCACAGCTCTCCGTGGGCTCTGATGGCAGGTGCATGATTTGCCTGGCTTGACATGTGCCCTGCCACACCTCTCAGAAGAGGCCCCAACAGGGATGGAATTCTAGCAAGAGCTCCTTTGCATATTGGGCCACACCCCTTGATGTAGCCAATCCAATCCTCTAAGAGCATACAAAAAAGAGCCTCGTAAGCTCTTGGAGGATTGGCTACATCATGGGGGTGTGGCCTAATATGCAAAGGAGCTCCTGCTAGAATTCCACCCCTGGGCCTGAACATGCAGTGTTTTGGGATCCCCCCTTTTTTGTGTCTCTCTGCACCAAAAAGTAGAAAATGTTGTGCGGTGAAATCTATCTATCTATCTATCTATCTATCTATCTATCTATCTATCTATCTATCTATCTATCTATCTATCTATCTATCTATCTATCTATCTATCTATCTATCTATCTATCTATCTATCTACAACAGTGCAGACGTTGAGAAGGAAAGAAGGATATTGAGTGTTAAACTAGCGCAGGGGTGGCCAAACATTCTTAATGTGAGAGCCGCATAGTATAAGCGTCAGATGATTGAGAGCCACAAGACATGAATGTCAGATGTTTGAGAAAAGGAAGGAAGGAAAATAGACGGGGAAGGGAGAAGGGAGAGGTGGAAAGAAAGCAACTTCCTTGGTTTGGAGAAGTGATTGAAAGAGAGAAATGCCTTCTCCAAGCCGGCCAATGGGGCAGTGGGGGCTTCAGGAGCCACACAATATGTGTGGAAGAGCCTCATGTGGCTCCCGAGCCACAGTTTGGCCACCACTACTATATAGTTTCAAAGCACCTTATCTGTCCCCATGCCCTTATCGATTTTCCTGTTTAAACAAAACCTTTTTATTGTTCTCTGTTACTCTGGCTGGTCTACACGGCGATTTTCTTGGCCAACGCATGGGAGCTCTGAAGGAGTTGGGCGTGTGCTCTGGGCCTTCCCAAGGGACCCTCATTCCAGAGTGGGGGCAGCATCAAGTGGGGGCAACCATGCCTGCTTCCTTATTGGAGGCCTAGTGAATGCTGAAATCTGCTGTGTCCTGAAGTGTCCGGTTCCCAGGGCCAGCACACGAGAGTCGGTCAAGTAGGCGGTGGGCTGGGGTGCCACGTGGCCTAGGGGCGCTAGGAGGCGGCTCTCCTCCTCATACAGCCCACTGCCATGCTGGCCATGCCTTGGCGAAGTTGGGGGGCGTGGCAGCAAGCGCGCTGAGAACCCAGCTCTGAGTGCGCCCCCTGCCTTTCTGACCTCACCGAGGCTCGGGAAGTCTCAGCAAAGTTGGGGGGAAGGGGCAGGCCAAGCAGTGCGTCTTGCCCCATGCCTGGCCCTCTCCTTATTCAGAGATATCCAGGAAGAGGTCTTTGAAGGGGGAGAGGGCCGGGCAGAGCAGTGGGCCACATGCTTGTGCTTCACGCCCCTGGATGACGTCACTTCCGGTGACAGGGCCCTTGGGAGGGCAGGGGTACGGTGTTCGGCCTAGGCCACTAGAACCTCTAGCACCGGTCCTGCCAGGTCCTGACACGTTTCCTGTGGGGTTGCCAAGTCCTCTTCATCCCCTGTTGGGGGACATTTGTGTGTGTGATGAGCGCGCGCGCGTGATGAAATGATGTCACCTGGAAGTGACGTCATCAAAATGGTGGCATTTGTGCGGGGCCGCTCTAGGAGTCTCTGGGAAAACTCTATGGTTTTCCCAGATGCTCTAGCCACTTTGGAGATTAAAACTCTATGGTGCCTATTGTGCCATAGAGTTTTACCTCCCAAATGGCTGCAGTGTCTGGGAAAACCATAGAGTTTTCCCAGAAACGCCTAGAGTGGCCCCCGCTCGGGCGCCACCATTTTGATAAGAATATAAGAACATAAGAGAAGCCATGTTAGATCAGGCCAATGGCCCATCCAGTCCAACACTCTGTGTCACACAGTGGCAACATTTTTTCTATCTATCTATCTATCTATCTATCTATCTATCTATCTATCTATCTATCTATCTATCTATCTATCTATCTATCTATCTATCTATCTATCTATCTATCTATCTATCATCTATCCATCCATCCATCCATCCATCCATCCACACTGTGGCTAATAGCCACTGATGGACCTCTGCTCCATATTTTTATCTAAACCCCTCTTGAAGGTGGCCATGCTTGTGGCCACCACCACCTCCTGATGACGTCACTTCTGGGTGATGCTATTGTGCAGCCCTAGTTTCCTCATCGCTGGTGGGCTTTGTGCAGTGCTGGCCGGGCGTTTGCGTTGAATAGTGGGTTCGATACACGAAGAGGCTTGGTTGCAGCGATCAAAGCTTTTTATTTGGGTTAGAAGCATGGTAATGGTTAAACTGACGAACTGGGCCAAGGCGGCCAACTATATATACACTCGACGTTCCCGCGCTAGAGTGTCATTGGGTCTGGGGAAGCAGAGATTTGGAACCTGCTTCCCATTTAGGGTTGCCAATCCCCAAGTGGGGGGAGGAGATTCCCCGCTTTGGAGGCCCTCCCCCCCGCTTCAGGGTCATCAGAAAGTGGGGAGGGGGAGGGAAATGTCTGCTGGGTGCTCACTCCCTATCGAGACCAATTCTCGCAAGGAATAATGGAGAATTGATCTGCAGGTATCTGGGGCTCTGGGGGGGGGCTGTGTTTTGAGGTAGAGGCATCAAATTTTCAGCATAGCATCTGGTGCCTCTCCCCAAAATCCCCTCCAAGTTTCAAAAAGATTGGACCAGGGGGTCCAATTCTGTGAGCCCCCAAAGAAGGTGCTCCTATCCATTATTTCCAATGGAGGGAAGGCATTTCAAAGGTGTGCAGTCCCTTGAGAACTCCCTTGGAGTTCAATTATTGCCACAACCTTGCTTCTGGCTCCCCCCCCCCCCCATGTCTCCCGGCTCCACCCCAAAGTCTCCTGGCTCCACCCCCGAAGTCCCCAGATCTTTCTTGAATTGGACTCGGCAGCCCTATTCCCACTGTTCTCGCGTCCCCAAGCTCGGTCTCAAAGGCTGCAATGAGCCAGGCAGGAACTAGCACGTCTCTCAGATGGAAACCCAGAAGCGCATGCGCAACAGTCTGCCTGCCGGTTGAGCTCTTCATCAGAGCTGACTTGCGAGGGCTGCAAACCGCCGAACCCGACGGGGGGCTCTTGCCCCCTGCATTGTTCCTTGCATTCTTTGCATCGGCAGCGGATGACATCAGTCGGCAGGCGAGACGCGGCATTGTGCGGCAGCTTTGCCCGGGCTTGCCGGGATGAATGAAGGGGCCCGGCAAAGTTTCTACCCTCTGCATGACTCGTCGGATCGTTGTGCGGGGACGGACAGACGGGCGACTTTGGGTTGCAGGACTGTTCTGAACTGGAGGGGGAGAAACTCTCCTAGCAGCTGATTGGGGGAGCGGTCTGGTTGGCTTTGGCAGCTTCATTCATGGACTCCAGCGCCACCGCGAGACGTGGCGCCATCTGTGAGTCACCAAACTCGAAGGAGAAGGAGTGTTTCATGTAGGAGCGAGCAGACTTGGACAATGGGAAATGCTGCGTCGCTCTAAGTGTGTATAAAGGTTACCTCCTTGAATGGGAGTCAGTTTGGTGTAGTAGTTAAGTGTGCGGACTCTTATCTGGGAGAACGGGGCTTGATTCCTCACTCCTCCACTTGCAGCTGCTGGAATGGCCTTGGGTCAGCCAGAGCTCTTGCTGGAGTTATCTCTGCAAGGGCAGCTTCTGGGAGAGAGCTCTCTCAGCCCCACCTACCTCACAGAGAAAGCCACAGAGAGAGCCTCACAGAGATAGCCAGCTTGGTGTAGTGGTTGAGTGCATGGACTCTTATCTGGGAGAACTGGGTTTGACTCCCCACTCCTTCACTTGCAGCTGCTGGAATGGCCTTGGGTCAGCCATTGCTCTGGCAGAGGTTGTCCTTGAAAGGGCAGCTGCTGTGAGAGCTCTCTCAGCCCCACCCACCTTACAGGGTGTCTGTTGTGGGGGGAGAAGATATAGGAGATTGTAAGCCACTCTGAATCTCTGTCCTTGAAAGGGCAGCTGCTGTGAGAGCCCTCTCAGCCCCACCCACCTCACAGGGTGTCTGTTGTGGGGGGAGAAGATATAGGAGATTGTAAGTCCCTCTGAGTCTCTGTCCTTGAAAGGGCAGCTGCTGTGAGAGCCCTCTCAGCCCCACCCACCTCACAGGGTGTCTGTTGTAGGGAGAGAAGATGTAGGAGATTGTAAGTTGCTCTGAGTCTCTGATTCAGAGAGAAGGGCGGGGTATAAATCTGCAATTTATACCCCTGAGCCGCCCTGAGCCACTTGTGGGAAGGGCGGGATATAAATTCTAAAAATAAATAAATAAATAAATAAATAAATTCTTCTTCTTCTCTGGAGGGCAAACAACAGGGCCAAGAGGCCAAGGCCTTCCTAAGAACATCAGAAGAGCCCTGCTGGATTCGACTGGTGGTCCATCTAGTCCAGAATCTTGTCTCACACAGTCACCAACCAGTTCCTCTGGAGGGCCAACAACAGGGCATAGAGGCTGAGGCCTTTCTAAGAACATCAGAAGAGCCCTGTTGGATCAGACCAGTGGTCCGTCTAGTCCAGCATCCTGTCTCACACAGTGGCCAGCCTTTTCCTCTGGAGGGCCAGCAACAAGGCAGAGAGGCTGAGGCCTTCCAAAGAACATAAGAAGAGCCCTGCTGGATCAGACCTGTGGTCCATCCATTCCAGCATCCTGTCTCACACAGTGGTCAGTCAGTTCCTCTGGAGGGCCAGCAACAAGGCAGGGAGACTGAAACCTTTCTAAGATCATCAGAAGAGCCCTGCTGGATTCGACTGGCGGTCCATCCAGTCCAGCCTCCTGTCTCACACAGTGGCCAGCCTGTTCCTCTGGACGGCCAACCAGCTCCTCTGGATGGCCAACAATAAGGCATAGAGGCCGAGGTCTTCCCCTGATGTTGCCTCCTAGATCGGGGATTCAGAAGTTCAGTGCCTCTGAAACTGGAGGTTCCCCTCAGTCACCATGGCTAGTAGCTATTGATTGACTTCTCCTCCATGGGCCTACCTCATCCCCATTGAAAGCTGTGTGTTCCTGTGGCCATCACTGCATCCTCTGACGGCAAATTCCACATTTTAACCACTCTTTGTGCCAAGTAGTCTTTCCATTTGCCCATCCTGAACCTACCACCCATCAGCTTCCTTGGATGACCTCGAGTTCTAGTCTTTGAGAGGAGAAAAATGTCTCTTTGTTCACTTTCTCCATGCCATGCATCACTGTTGAGATTAGCAGATTTGCAACACTTCAGTAATTATAGAGTTAACTTTGTTTTTGTTAGCCAACAGGAAGTCACATGTGTTTACTGTAGCCTATCTGTTAGCTGTGGCGAACCTGGGCAGTATAGTAAAAGTAGAGACATCACCTTGCCAACAAAAGTCCATATGGTCAAAGCGATGCTATTCCCAGTAATAATGTATGGCTGTGAGAGCTAAACCATAAGGAAGGCCGAGCGCAGAAGAATAGATGCTTTCGAGCTGTGGTGCTGGAGAAGACTCTTGAGACTGCAAGCAGATCAGATCAGTCAGTCCTAAGGAAAATCAACCCAGACTGTTCCCTGGAAGGACAGATGCTGAAGCTCAGATCCTTTGGCCACCCAATGAGAAGGGAGCACTCCCTGGAGAAGACCCTGATGCTGGGAAAGACAGAAGGGGACGGCAAAAGAGGAGATGGCTGGACAGCGTTACTGATGTAACAAACACGAATTTGAGCAGACTTCGGAGGATGGTGGAAGACAGGAGGGCCATTGGGTCATAAAGAGTCGGACTCGACTGTGCGACTGAACAACATCTGTTAGCTAAAGAGAAAGCCCACCAAAGTCTGTAGGAGGTCTTAGGTAAATGACTTGCCGTTAAGTGTGATTGGAAATCAATGCATTGGCTAGTCTGCACTTTATGGTTCCTTGTCATCCCTTTGTCTAAGTTTGGAGAAGGGAAGGCATCCCTAGCTTTGTTCTCTAACTGTAAAGATGTAGAAAGTTAGTGTCTGTTATTTTCTTCCCAGTTTACCCTTCCCTTGTAGTTCTGAGCAAAGCAATCGTATTCTTTTAAACACACCCAGGTTCTCTGCATATTTTTTGCTGCGCTGCTAATTTCTAACTCTGCTAAATGATACTTCTCTCTTAAGAATATCCAACAATAGTTTTATAAACCTTGATCACGTGCCTCCTTTAGTCATCTCTTCTCTAGACTGATAAGAGCTTAACTTGCCCTGAAGTCTGTAGCCTTTGTGGTCTGTGTGGGCATTAAAAGCAGATTTGGCTCAATTGTCCCTCGATTATTCTTTTATTAAGGAAGAAACACAAGTGACCCTTCATTCTGAACACAAAGGCTGGACAGAATAGGCAACGAAGTTCAGCGGAGCACGGCTCCTTTTGATTTAGCGATGCTGTACCTTTTCATCATTGTAACCGGAGAACACTTTTTTTTTAATGACGGTTTGAACAGCGTTCCGTGGTCCCAGAGAAGAAAGTGATGTACTGCTTTTGAACAGAGCATGACTGCTTGAACTTCTCGTGCGGTAGCATCTCTGTGTTTGCTTCGCTTGGTTGTCCGCCATTCTGTTTGAGACTTAAGGCAGATTGTAGCATTATAGCAACAGTGCAATAAGAGACCAGTATAATTCACTCAATGATTGGTGAAATGAAACTGGATTCTCCCTTTAAAGAACAGTGGGTGGGGGGTGGGGGTGGCGGTGGTGGGGAAAGTATAAGACATCCCACAAACTGGTTTTCTAATTAAAAAGGTAAAGGTAGTCCCCTGTGCAAGCACCAGTCGTTTCCGACTCTGGGTGACGTTGCTTTCACAACATTTTCACAGCAGACTTTTTATGATTTGCCCTTGCCTTGCCCAGTCATCTACACTCCCCCCCCCCCAGCAAATTCATTTTCCCGACCTCGGAAGGATGGAAGGCTGAGTCAACCTGGAGCTGGCTACCTGAACCCAGCTTCTGTCAGGATCGAACTCAGATTAGAAACCAGCAATCCAAAGAGCTATATGGCCAAGGACCTGTCTGCCTTAGGGACTGTCTCTCCCCACATGCTCTCCAGAGGGTACTTAGATCCGGAATGCAAAACCTCTTATCAGTCCCCGGGCCGAGGGAGGCAAGATTGAAAACCACCAGGGGAAAAGCCTTCTTAATTGCTGCCCCCCCCATTGGTGGAACCAACCGCCGGAGAGGAAGTCAGATCCTTCTGGGACCTCGCCCAGTTCTGAAAGGTCTGCAAGACAACCTTATTTCAACTCTCCTTCAACTGAACTGCTGACATAGGAGCAGAACAGGATACCAAAGAGCACTGAATGCCATCGGAAATTAAATGACGTCAGCACCCAATTGTTTTAATGGTTAAATTGTTGAACCGATGAAATTGCTTAAATGTTTAATTAAGGTTTGTCTGAATTGTTTTGCTGTGATTGTATAGCTTGTGAGCCGCCCTGAGCCCGCTTCGGAGGGGAGGGCGGGATATAAATCTAAAAAATTGAAATGAAATAATCTGGACTTCACAATTAAAGAACAAGGTAATAAAAGTCAGACCCGGGCGGGCAGCCGCATTGGTCTGAAGCAGCAGAACAAAGTTAGGAGTCCGGGGGCACCTTGAAGACCAAACAAGTTGAACCTAAACCTGAACGCTGGCCCTAGACTTTCTGGACCCTAGGCAAGGCTAACTTCTGCCCCCCCCCCCGGCACCGATAACATCACTGAGTCACACGGGGGGTGTCCAATTTGGTGCCCCCCGAAGGCTGGCGCCCTAAGCGGTCACCTAGTTTGCTTAGCGGCAGGGCCAGCCCTGCTGACTTGGATAGTCCGGGAAAGCCTAATCTTGTCAGATCACAGAAGCGAAGCAGGGTCGACTGTGGTTAGTTACTTGGATGGGAGATCTCTTTGGAACACCAAAGTTGAGAGGACAGGGCAGGCTTCATTCAGCCACCTCTCTGAACAGCTTCCAGGCGCCCAGAAGAAGAGGAGGAGGAGAAGGAAATTGGATTTATACCCCATGCTTCACTCAGAGTCTCAAAGCAGTTTACAATCTCCTTTCCCTTATATGTTCGTATGAAGCTGCCTTCTACTGAATCAGACCCCCCTCGGTCCATCAAAGTCAGTCTTGTCTACGCAGACTGGCAGCGGCTCTCCAAGGTCTCAATCGGAGGTTTTTCATGCCTGCTTGCCTGGACCCTTTTTTAGTTGCAGATGCCAGGGATTGAACCTGGGACCTTCTGCTTACCAACCAGATGCTCTACCGCTGAGCCACCGTCCCTTCCCATGAACATATGAAGCTGCCTTCTACTGAATCAGACCCCCCTCGGTCCATCAAAGTCAGTCTTGTCTACGCAGACTGGCAGCGGCTCTCCAGGGTTTTGAGCTGAGGTTTTTCATGCCTACTTGGCCTGGACCCTTTTTTAGTTGCAGATGCCAGGGATTGAACCTGGGACCTTCTGCTTACCAACCAGATGCTCTACCACTGAGCCACCGTCCCTTCCCATGAACATATGAAGCTGCCTTCTACTGAATCAGACCCCCGGTCCATCAAATTCAGTATTGTCTTCTCAGACTGGCAGCGGCTCTCCAGGGTTTTGAGCTGAGGTTTTTCATGCCTACTTGGCCTGGACCCTTTTTAGTTGGAGATGCCAGGGATTGAACCTGGGACCTTCTGCTTACCAAGCAGATGCTCTACCGCTGAGCCACCATCACTCCCTCCCTCCCTTCCTTCAAAGCTGCCTTAAACTGAATCAGACCCCCCCCCCCCCCCCATGGTCCATCGAAGTCAGTCTTGTCTTCTCAGACTGGCAGCGGCTCTCCAGGGTCTCAAGCTGAGGTTTTTCACACCTATTTGCCTGGGCCCTTTTTAGTTGGAGATGCCTGGGATTGAACCTGGGACCTTCTGCTTACTAAGCAGATGCTCTACCACTGAGCCACCATCCCTCTTGTCTATTGGCTGTGGTTCTCCAGGGTCTCAAGCTGAGGTTTTTCCCATGTATTTGCCTGGAGCCTTTTTAGTTGGAGATGCCGTGGATTGAACCTGGGACCTTCTGCTTACCAAGCAGTTGCTCTACCACTGAGCCACCGTCCCTCCCTAAACTCAGAATTGTCTACTTAGACTGGCAGTGGCTCTCCAGGTTCCCAAGCTCAGTTTTTTCACACCTATTTCATAGAATCATAGAGTTGGAAGGGTCCTCTAGGGTCATCTAGTCCAACCCCTTTGTTCCAATGGTTCAGAATCAGTTACTGTGGGGAGATCCTGGGACCTATTGCTGAGCAGCAGGGGCTCAGAACATCTCCTGATTTTCTTTCTCCTTCGGGTTACATTTTTCCAGGAACCCTCCTCCTGTGTTGGATTCTTCTCTTTAAATCCCACTACCAACTGCTGCTTGAAACTACTTGTGGGTAACTACCCACCTTTCTACAGAGCCCCCAGGCTAGACCCCCAGGCCAAGAGCCCTTTGGCTCTTGCCCTTTGGCTCGCCTGGACCCTTTTTAGTTGGAGATGCCGGGGATTGAACCTGGGACCTTCTGCTTACCAAGCAGATGCTCTACCACTGAGCCACCGTCCCTCCCTTACTCTCCCCACAACAGACACCCTGTGAGGGAGGTGGGGCGGAGAGAGCTCTTTAAAGGACTGCTCTTGACAGCTCTGAGAGAACCGTGGCTGGCCCGAGGTCACCCAGCAGCTGCACGTGAAGGACTGGGGAATCAACCCCCGTTCTCCAGATTAGAGTCCGCCGCTCTTAACCACGACACCAAACTGGCCAGCTCCCAATTCTCGTTGTGCAGAGATCACCCAAGAAGATCCAAAGCGCTGTCACCCTGTTGCCCCGTCCACGCCTTTTCTGACCAAAGAGGATGTGACATAAATCAAATTGGGAGTCTCCTGACTTCACTTGCAGTCCCATGTACATTGAGAGACTCCCTTAAGAACAGCTCCATCCAGGGCGGTTTTTGGAGCAGGAACCCCTATATCAGGCCACACCCCTCTGATGTAGCCAATCCTCCAAGAGCTTCCAGGGCTCTTTTTCCAGGGCCTTACTGTAAGCTCCAGAAGGATTGGCTACTTCAGGAGTGTGTGGCCTAATAGGCAAAGGAGTTCTTGCTACCAAAAAAGACCTGGCTCCATCGCTTGGTGTGACTCAGAGCTCTCTGAAAGGAGGGAGGGGCTTCTGCCTTCACTCCAGAATGGTTTTCCCTAGTGGCAAGGGCTGCAAGAGGAGCCCGTTTGTCCCTTCTTTGGGCTCCCCGTACCACAGAATGACGTGACCTGCCTTGCCCTCTTCAAACTCCTGAAGCCAGCCCTGCTAAGTCATGTGATGTATTCTTTCCCTGCTCCAGGTGTGCAGATATCAAACGTTTTATCTTATTGGATGACTCAACCTGGACCGGACCACCCCTGCCATATTCTCAAAGCAACAGCTGATGGAGCCAGGATGGTTTGGGTCGCAGGTGGAGGTGTGTGTGAAATTGTATTCTTTTGGTCCCGACGTACCTATTTGATATTGCTGTTCTAGTTCAAGAGTCGGCAGAGAAGCCTTTTCACACAGCTACTGGAGGGAGGCGGGGCTGTTGATAGAGGACAAACACTCCCAGACAAACCCTGTTCTGTGGGGGGGAAAACCTAGAAATTATTCAGGCACGCCCTCCGCTTTCCATATTTCTGTTAGCCACCCAGGGAGCAGCCATGAGTAGTCTCTTGGGGTTTATAAAACCAGACTGGCGAGCCCAAATCCCTCTCCTGGGAAATGCACTGAAGAGAGTCAATAAATACAGTACCCAGCTGTCTGCTTGCGCAGAGACAATGGCCGCATTCAAACTTCTCAACCGACGGCAGGCATGATTGCAGTCCGTTACGGTGTTCGCAGGCCAGCATCCTCCATCTCCCTCCCCTTTCTCATGTTTGGAACATGAGGTTTTAAAATAAACTTTCCGAATGCTGAATTCAAAGCTTTTTTTGAGCAGGAACGCACAGGAATGCTGCTCCGACTGGCTTGGCCAGGGCTCCGGCTCAGAAAAAAGAAGAAGATATTGGATTTATATCCTGCCCTATACTCTGAATCTCAGAGTCTCAGAGCGGCTCACAATCCCCTTTCTCTTCCTCCCCCACGCCAGATACCCTGTGAGGTGGGTGGGGCTGAGAGAGCTCTCACAGCAGTTGCCCTTTCAAGGACACTCAGAGCAGCCTACAATCTCCTATATCTTCTCCACCCACAACAGACACCCTGTGAGGTGGGTGGGGCTGAGAGGGCTCTCACAGCAGCTGCCCTTTCAAGGACAGAGTCTCAGAGTGGCCTACAATCCCCTTTCTCTTCCTCCCCCACAACAGACACCCTGTGAGGTGGGTGGGGCTGAGAGGGCTCTCACAGCAGCTGCCCTTTCAAGGACAACTCCTATGAGAGCTATGGCTGACCCAAGGCCATTCCAGCAGCTGCAAGTGGAGGAGAGGGGAAGCAAACCTGATTCTCCCAGATTAGAGTCTGCGCACTTAATCACTACACCAAACTACCAGATTTGGTAGGCTCCCACTTGGGGACTGGCAACCCTATCAGTATCTATTGACTCTTTGGATCCCACCTCTGATATTTGTAATAAAGACTTTGCTGACAGTGAGCAAGTGTCCAGAGTTCCCATGGTCCCTTTTCCATATTCCAGATTACCATTCAGGCAATCGCTGTACGAAATTCGTTTTGACGGAGATTTTTCTATCCCTGCTGTATCTGGAAAGTCCTGTCGTTTTGTCTGTTTGGAAATGTTGGCGCTTTCCATGAACTGGGGTATCGATATTTAATCTATTGTCTGCCTTGTAATAAAGCACCAGAAGGAACCACCCTGTTCCCAAACCAACCGCACTGCTCTTCAAACATCACAGATGCTCGGGCTTGAAAGCGAACATTTCTATAGCCCTTTGAACTTGCAAAGAATTGCCTTCCCTTTAGACAAGCCTGGTGCCTTTCTTCCTCAAATAATTGGTCCTCAGACTGAGCCGGTCAGGTTTCTGTTTTACAGGGAGGCCACACGACAAGTTCAAGGCCGTGCAGAATCGGAACACAGACCCCTCTCTCTAAGTGCTGAGCGTGGCTAGAATCAGCCCTACCTTCCTGAGAGAGGAGAACACTGAGAGGTGTGGCTGAGTCTAAGGGCAGGGCCGATTATAGCCGTGCTCAGTGAGTATGGGGGGAGGGCGGAGGCTGCAAAAGAGGAGGGTGGGCTGAGCTTCCTGCAGCAGCATTTTACCTGTCAGTCAGCTGATCAGTGGGGTGGGGAGTGGCGGCAGCATCTGCCTATGGTCTCGGCCCAACGGAGTTTCAGTTGGGTCTCGGCCCAGCAGAGGGGCCACAGAGATTGAAGGGGGGGGGAGTTGAATGGAGTGGCCTCTCCCCCGGGCCTCCCTTAGCTATGGGCCTGTCAAAGCGCATTCCTTCCCAGAATGCACAGCTTGACATATTTTTAGCTAGAGATCCCAGAGAATTCAGTGCCTCAGGAAGTGGTGGTGCTAGACCGTAGCAGTATGAATAGACCGTAGCAGTACGCAACCAGAACCCACAAAAGAAACCCCCTTAGGCAGAATAGACTTGTTTTGCTTCTGAACTGGAATCGCTTTGTACAGCTTCAGACCATGTTCCAGGAAGCTCAGACATAAGAACATGACAATATAAGAGAAGCTATGTTGGATCAGGCCAATGGCCCATCCAGTCCAACACTCTGTGTCACACAGTGGCCAAAAAACCAAGTGCCATCAGGAGGCCCATCAGTGGGGCCAGAACACTAGAAGCCCTCAGCTCCAAGAATACAGAGCATCATCGCCCCAGACAGAGTTCCAACAATAAGCTGTGGCTAATAGTCACATCCCTTATGAATATACAGTGGAGGTGAAGAATAGGTTTAAGGAACTAGAGTTGATAGAGTGCCTGAAGAACTATGGACGGAGGTTTGTGACATTGTACAGAAGGCAGCAATCAGCACCATCCCAAAGAAAAAGAAATGCAAGAAAGCAAAGTGACTGTCTGATGAGGCTTTACAAATAGCTGAGGAAAGAAGGAAAGCGAAAGGCAAAGGTGAAAAGGAAAGATTCACCCAACTGAATGCGGATTTCCAGAGAACAGCAAGGAGAGATAAGGAGGCCTTCCTGAAGGAACAATGCAAAGCAATAGAGGAAAATAATAGAATGGGAAGGACAAGAGATCTCTTCAAGAAAATTGGAGAAATCAAGGGAACGTTTCATGCAAAGATGGCCATGATAAAGGACAAAAATGGTAGGGACCTAACAGAAGCAGAAGAGTTCAGGAAGAGGTGGCAAGAATACACAGAAGAATTATACAAGAAGGATCTCAGTGTCCTTGACAACCATGACAGTGAAATCGATGACCTTGAGCCAGACATCCTGGAGAGTGAATTCAAATGGGCTTT